>NC_051388.1:49611805-49624305 GCF_015228065.2 Penaeus monodon | reverse complement strand
TATATATATATATATATATTAATATATATATTATTATTTATATAATATATAATATTATATATATATTATATATATAATTATATATATTATAATATTATATATTATATATATATATATAGTAATACATATATTTATAATATATATATTATATATTATATATATATATATATTATATTATATTATATATATTATTATATATATATATATTATATATTATATATTATATATCATAATATTATATATTTTATATATTGTATATTATATATTTTATATATTATATATATATTTATATTTTATATTTTATATATTTATATATCTATATATATATATTATATAATATATATATATATATATATAATATATTTATAATATATATATATATATATATATATATATATATATATATTTATATAGTGTACACATATATACTAATATTGTCTCTAATCTAGAAATATACTAATATGGTGTGTTTTTTTTTCTTAAAAACTTTGGATGTTTCTGAACTGAACCAAGAAATATTCCTATTTACTTTTCTGTATGATACTGATTGTCTTGCTTTTGAAACTGCTTAATGGTTGGCAAGTGCTTGCTTCACATAGTCCACATTAGAAATTCTTCTGTCTTCCAAGTGTTACAATAGAAATCTTCTTTATTACAGTTGTGTTGTATTTGTGCTTACTAGGTGCCACATGTACCGTGTTATTTTTTTTTTATGTGTAACAGTTGTCAACATTTTTGTGTTTTCTAGGTTTATCAGTATATGTACATGACCTTCATGCTGTGTGAAATAATATTTGTTTTCTTGCTGTGCAGAGTCCATAAACATGCATTACATATACCATTATTTTCTACTTATTTTCAACATTTATGTGTATGATTTTTTTTTTTTTTTTCAAATTGATGCAAGGAAATGATAGAAGAGAACTAACTAATGTAGATATTTTGGCTATTATGATAAGGATATTTACTAATATGGATGTTTATGTAATTTACACTTTTTGTATGAAACATACACTTTATATGTAACTTCTTGTAGATAGATATGATGCATTACAAGCTGGGCAAGTAGTAGGGATGCAGAAGTAGTAATGTGTAATCAGAATCGCTTGTTACTTATTATCTGTAGGGGAAGCTTTATTTTATTTAAATCTATATATTGAATTTATAAATTTCTGTTAATGTTACTAGCAAAACTGAAAGTGCTTTTAAGCGTTGTCATTCGTCTGTAATGGCATATTCATCATTTTTGTTTCCATGGTTATCTCCAGTGTATGTGGTGGAGCTCGAGACTCTTGGGAGGACTCTAAAAAAGGAGAGCAGGAGGTACTGGTGGTCCTCACCAAAAATGAGCTAGACAAGGCCAACAAAGATACACATCACAAATTGTTACCAGAAGACTTCAGGGTAAGTCATGAATTACGTTTGGTTTGTGCATTATTTCCTCTGAATCCATCTCAGCTGTGTATAGTTTTATAAGGCAAGCCAAACTTTATTTGTAAGAAGTAAGAAAGTGGAGAAAAGTTGCATGCTGTCTCTTTTGATATATGGCAGTGTTTGATTCTTTAGATCTTGCCTTAACCCAGTGTATACTGGAAATATACACTATCTACTATTATTTCATTATTATTTTTTTTTCAGATAAAACTTTGGTGGCTGGTTACATATGTTAACAAAGGAGGAAGCAATGCCTTAGAGTCTCGGGAAAGTGGTTCGACTCCAAGCACAATCACGCCCTCTGGTTCCTCGTCCGACACAGATGACGATGATGATGATGACGAAGAAGAGGGAAGTGACTGGGACTCAGGTAGGGTGATTTGATGTGTGCTTCTGTTCCTCTTCTCCTAACTTGTGAAGTATATGATTTTAATACAGATAATTTTCATTAGCAACATTTTTGTGTATTCTACCTACCCAAGGGTATATGTAATTAGGAATGTATATGTTTATATGTATGCATGTATGAAATATATATATATATATTATATATATATATATATATATTATATTTATATGTATATAATATATTTGATATATTTCATATATAATTAGTATAATATGTATGTGATATATAATATATATGATATAAGATATTTGATGTATAACATATATTAATATATGATATATAAAATATAATATATTTAATATATGATGTATGGTATATAATATCTACAATATATGATATATATAATATATGATACATAATATACATAATATGTAGTATGTGATATAATATTTATGAGATATAGATATAGATATATATATATATATATATATATATATATATATATATATATATATATATATATAATATATATAACCTATATATACTTAATATATAATATACAATATATAATATATAATATATTATATAATATATATATATATATATATATATATATATATATATATATATATATATATATATATACACAACATACATGTATGTATCTATATATACATACATACACACATATATGTTTGTGTATATTTATATTTATATTTATATTTATGTTTATGTTTATGTCTATATACACATGCATACATATACATAAATATATATTCTTACATGTTTGCTTACATATATGTATAGGAAAGTATATGTATTGCATATGGTATCCATATATACATACATACTTGCATATATATATTTAAGTATGTATGTGTGGGTGTGTATTTTATGTGATTATGTCATCTAATTCTGTAACATTATTTTGTTGATTTGTCTCTTCAACTAATGGTTTTATATTATGTACTAAGTGTGTCCAGGTTGTACTTTAGTTGGCTTTGCAGGCAGTATTGCCGGAAAAAAAACAAAAGGTATATTGATACGCAAACAAGGTTAACAGTGTGAAATGATATATATTGGTTTGAGGTTAGATGTAACAGTATCGCAAAACAGGTGTGATTTACTGATCAAGGCATATTTCATGGAATGAATATTCAATGATATTTAAAAGTATTTTATGATGAATTTTCTTTAGTGCATGCCCAAACACATAGGATTTTCTATGCAATTAAAAATTTAACATATAAATGTCAATCTAAATATCATTTATTCATTGTTGTTTGCTGTTGTTATTAAAATGATATATTTCTATGTGATTAGCAGCTTCTTGACATATCAGATTCTTATAAGTTATAACATCCATTTATATATGTTAATGTTAATCAAAGAATTGTGTTAACAAACCTTTCAGCATTCTTGAAGTTAAAGTTGTCAGGATTAGTCTCCTAATATGTCCCCTAATTTAAATTACTGACTCTCCCCTCTGTAAGTGTCTCAGGAAAAAGAAGTTACTGTATGTTCTCAAAAAACTCCTGTAAACCTTGCTGAACTGTATGTTTTGTCTTTGTTTTAATTTTTTTTCTTTCTTTTTAGAAATAGTCTGTTTTTTCTCCTCACAAATTTGTCTTTGTGAATAATAAGACTGCCTGTGTCTCTTTTTTTGCCAGCATTTTAGTGCCTGAATCTGTTACTGTATGCATCTTGTATACTTTTATCCTGTATGTGCTTGATCTGCTAGATTTAGGTCAATGTTGTCCTCTGTGATGCCAGCTTTTTTTTATACCTTTGGAGTGTTTAAAACTATTAACTCATTCACTGGTATACCTTACATGTTTAGTACTGGTTCTATGCACTTCTAGACTTCCCCATTATAAATAAAAATTAATCTAGCTTGCCATGAACTGGTAATAGGCTGAGTGTCCTGCTCCCTTTGTAGCCATCGGTCATATTTTGTCCATGTCATGTATTATCAGTTTATATGTATTGGCAACATGTATTTAATAACAAGAACAATGTGTGTGTGTGTGTGTGTGTGTGTGTGTGTGTGTGTGTGTGTGTGTGTGTGTGTGTGTGTGTGTGTGTGTGTGTGTGTGTGTGTATGTGTGTGAGTGTGTATTGTTTGTTTGTTTGTTTGTTTTGGGCATATGTTGTGTATGTATATGTATGTGTATATGTATATAAATATACATATACATATATACATATATGTATGTATATGTATGATTGTATGTGTATGTTTATGTGTATATGTATATACATATGCATATATATATTTATGTGTATATTGTAGTTATATATATTTGCATGTATATATAGCTATATATATTTATTTTTATGTATATTTATATATATGTATAAATATTATATATATGAATATATATATGTATATATGTATATATGTATGTATATACATGTATATACTGTATGTATATACATGTATATACTGTATGTATATATGTGTATATATATGTATATATATGTATATATATGTATATATATGTATATATGTATATATATGTATATATGCATGAACAAATATTTATATTTATATGTGTGTGTGTGTGTGTGTGTGTGTGTGTGTGTGTGTGTGTGTGTGTGTGTGTGTGTGTGTGTGTGTGTGTGTGTGTGTGTGTGTGTGTGTGTGTGGGTGTCTGTCTGTGTGTCTGTGTGTCAAATTTAGTGTTTGAATGCAATAAAAAATGCATTTAGCAATTATAAATTTAAATGCAATTATAAGTGTGTAATTTGAATGTGATTTGAAATCTGAATACAAAATGTGATTTGAAAATATGATTACAATTACAGATTTGAATGCAATATGAAATTTGAATATAATTTAAATTATAAAAATGTATGATATACTTCATGTCCAGATATTTTCAATAAAGCCTATATTTTGATACACCAACCATGGGTGTTTGTATAATCTTACTAAAATCCAGATCTTGTATAACTGGTCTGGACCCATATGATTGGATAATGAAAGGGTAATAAAAATCTAGAATAGTACATTTGAAGTGTCCAGTATCCAAAATTCAGGATGTTAAGTCCCTTAAGAGGCTATAAAAACATGTCATCATGGAGAATGGAAGTCCTGAAGAAAAAACACCATTCTTAAGGTACAGAATCCCATGAAATGTGTGACTGAAATATGACTACAACCTCCTGCAGCTGAAAGTGCTGACCAGCTGATTGATTGTGTTAGAGGTTGCCAGGTTTTGTTATTGACATTTCTTTGGTTTTTGTTGTCTTAAACAATATGATTTCAGATTGATTTTTTCACTTTTTAATGTGGCAAGGACATAGAACCACTAAAAAAGAAAGAAAAATAAAAAACAGCTAGACCATAATTTTTGCTTTAGGAGTATACCTCCTGTCACTGGTTGAATGTTGCATTAAAGGGAGTAATACTTAAAACAACAGATTTAAATTTATATAGACATCATGCAGCTGTAAACCAAAATGTCCCTCGTATAAAAGTTTCCTGTGTATAAATTTCAGAAAATTATATAATCTTGTAATTTCAAAGAGAGAGAGAGAGAGAGAGAGAGAGAGAGAGAGAGAGAGAGAGAGAGAGAGAGAGAGAGAGAGAGAGAGAGAGAGAGAGAGATTCAGATTAATTATTTTCCTTGTGAACTATTGTGAAAACAATATATCCAGTATCAGTGAATGAGTTAAGATTTTCTTGTTTTACTTGTAGTAAGCATGTTTTTATACATTTCTTTGGCTCTGCCATTTTAGTACCTAGACATATTCTTTTGTAGTTTGTTTTTATTTTCCTAGGCAGTACATTTCAATTTTGTTTATTGATGCCATTTTATATGGTTTTCAATAATTTACAGTCTGTACCTTGTTTCTTTTTTTAACCTTTTCCTATGGAATGTTTTTAAAGTAGAATGATTGTGTTACTAGAAATGCATTTTGTATGAGTAATGCCTACTACTGCCACTTATTTTTTGTTAATTTATTTATTTTTAATAAGGACAAGTCTTTTACCAAATCAAAAGTAAAATATGAAAATTTGATAGGTTATGAGTATGGAGTTTTTTTCTTGATATTTCACAGTTATAACAGAAGTTAACCCAATGCTATCGGGGTTTCCCAATACAAAAGCCTTCTCTCCCGGATTACATTCCTAGTGGCCTTGACCCTGCTGCTGGGGGATTGTGTCATCACCATAGCGAGTGCGGCATGACCATACATGCCCCCAGA
This sequence comes from Penaeus monodon, assembly GCF_015228065.2. Classification (NCBI taxonomy): domain Eukaryota; kingdom Metazoa; phylum Arthropoda; class Malacostraca; order Decapoda; family Penaeidae; genus Penaeus; species Penaeus monodon. Next base: position 49,618,307 of record NC_051388.1, on the reverse strand, counting down.
AAACAGGACCGGCGCACCATGTCATGTGTGCACGTGCCACCCAGAATATAGTCCAGGCATGTCATAGCGTGTACTTACATGCCACCCGGTGGCAAAGGGTTAAATAGTCTTGACTGTGAGGAAGCGATATAAGAAATAAAAGAAAACTGGCCTCTATATGCTAAGTATTTACTTTTTAATGAACTGATGCATTGACTAATACGTTAAAAGCAAACCAAAGCAGCTGAAATAATTTTCTGTAAGAAGATTTCAGCAAAACCATTTAGAGTTTAGGCAAGAAACATCTAACTTCTAAAAGTATAGTGAGACAGACTCTCTTCTCCCAATGCCATCCACACACAGTTCAGGAGATGAAGTCTTTGAAATGTTTTTTTATATATTTTTGTAGTTGCTGATTTATTTAGATTATTTGCTGATTATCTAAATGCAGGACATTAGGACAGATATGAGAAGGCTTCAGATTGGAAAGTGCTCATAGTCTCCACCCCATCACTGTGGGCCAAAAAATCTATTGGTCATATTGCTTTTTGTGTTTATCTAAAAAAGGATTGAACCCAATGGATGATGTAGCCATCATGTCATGAAAAAAAATTGACTGGTCTGGGGTGACAGGAATATGCTGTGATGAGAATTTTGGTTGATGGCTGACAGCTGACTCATCATAAGTGCACAAAGTTCTTGAAGAAAGACTCAATGGGCATACAAGAAGTGGGTGTTGCATTATTTCTGTTGGTAAACAATAGTTGAAGGCAACATTTGTGAGCCGTGACTAGAATAGCACTGGCTCCAGTGAGGACACTATTTCCAATGCTCAGGATCCTATTTCTGATGTGCTCAGCAGTGCAGGGTGTATTACAGAAAATCAGATAATATGAAAATACAAAAAAATGGTACAAATAACAATATTACTACTTAGGGAGATAGTATGGTATACAGCCTGTTACCATCTTGATAGAGCATAATGATGGACAAGTAAAGGAAAACACAAAGAAGTAAATAATACATATAAAGAAAAAGAGAAAATAACAGCAACAGGGAGGAAAGTAGTCTTGATACTACACATGAATGTTCCTTTGGGCTGGCATACAAACACAGCCAGGAGAGTCATGCCTCAAGTAAGCCTAGTGCCATGATTTTGGTCCACTTGCAGGTCATGATGCACCCAGATCTGATGGGTTTAGATAATATTTTAGGGGTATATATCTGTAACATGAAATAAGTAAAGTGAAGGTAAATGGGAAAAGAGATGAGAAATCTTTCTATACTTAATCCTATGCCAACAATTTTCACTCATGCCAAACTGAGCCAAATGCTTGGTGACACATGCAGTTTAGTGTTTGAACAAAATATTAGAGGCAGAGGAATTTTATGATTTCCTTGCTGTTTGCAATTTTGGCTATATCATATGTGATTTTTTTTATAAAAGCAACTTAACCCATTGGCTGTGGATACATGTATTGTCCACTGTAGTTTTTTGTGAATGTTGTTGCACACAGAAGGAAGCACAAGTGCTCAGCCAAAAAGGAGTCAATTAGCAGGTGCTTTGTGACCTCACCTAATTTCTCCATTCCTGGAATTTTTGTGAAAAATATTTTTATCTATTAATATTGATTCTATTATTATTACTATTGACATAAAACTTATTATGATGTTATTAAACTACATATAGTAATAAAGAATATATTCTTAAAAAAAAAAAAAAAAAAAAAAAAAAAAAAAAAAAAAAGGTAAGCAGGTGAGATAAGAAGGACTAATAATTGACTCCTTGGTGAGTAAGCACTTGTGGACCCATCTACTTGTAAACCTAATAAACCAGAATCATGATGGACATGGCATTTTATATTGTGGCATCCCAGTCTAAAGGATATTGTAGGCCTTCTTTGGAAGACTGTATCTTTGCAGTAATTGCAGACGGGGCCAAAGAAGTGCACAGCAGTATAGGCTCTAAAAAATTAAGACTTTGCCATGTCATATGTACTTACCATATGGTGTATGGGCTCAGTGCGTTATGGCAAGAATATTGTGATGGGGTTATATATATTTTTCTTATAAGAAAGATAGAAAGATGCTCAGTATACTTCTATGATTTTGTACTATTGAAGGATAAAAGGGTTTATTGATAATGAAAAGTTTCCATTTTATTTTTGCTTTGGTAATGGTCTTAGTGAAATTCAGTTTTTCCAAAAATTAATGAATGCTTCAGAAAATTATTTTAGGCTTCCATAGTTCACTTGTTTGAATTTGTTACTTTTATTTTCTTATTTGTGTTCTTGAAATATGTTCTGGCCATGACAAACAGAGAAAGGTGACTGATATATCCTGTATGTAACCATCCTATATACGTGTGTGTGTGTGTGTGTGTGTGTGTGTGTGTGTGTGTGTGTGTGTGTGTGTGTGTGTGTGTGTGTGTGTGTATTATATATATATATATATATATATATATATATATATATATATGTATTATATTATATATGTACATGTATATGTATATGTATATGTATATGTATATGTACGTACATGCATGCATGCATGCATGCATGCATGCATGCATGCATGCTTGCATGCATGCATACATACATACATACATACATACATACATACATACATACATACATACATACATACATACATACATATATATATATATATATATATATATATATATATATATATATTATATATATACATTATATATATATATTGTATATATATATTATATATACATTATATATATATATATATATATATATATATATATATATATATATATATATATATTGAGAGCATTTTTGTATGGCCATCTTATTATTTTTAGTAAGCTTTTTTTTTCATAAATATCATATATATTAACTGTATTTTTTTCTGAACTATAGTGTGATTTGTGAGCATGATATTATTTCTTGATTATCTCCTTTTTTTGTCCGTACAGGTTCTGTTTTCTATATATTGCTAATTTCCATTTATTTATTTTTTTGCTAGTGTATTTTTTCCTGTTTAATTAGTTTGACATATTGAATGTTTGAGAAGAGACATTACATCAGACTTCATAACTATAATTTGTTATGTTGTTCCTAAGTTGATCTTGGAATAGGAATATTGTTTTTAGGTATGATCAACTGTGAAAGAACATTGAACTTATAGTGTTATTGAAAGGTATGTGATTTTCAATATTGTCAGTGGTAGTGATGGCGAGTTGGGAATTATTTATGAGTCTGGGGAAGTGACGGGGCCAGAACATGTGTGCATAAGCACACACACATGTACATGCACAACCACACAGACAAGCACATACACATACATACATACATACATATATACATACATATATACATACATACATACATACATACATACATACATACATACATACATACATAACATACATATATATATATATATATATATATATATATATATATATATATGTATATGTATATATATATATATATGTATATATATTGATATTTATACATCACATAGAAATATTTTTTAACAGCCTGTAACTTTTTTAAGTTACTGACACTTATAAAGTGTTATGAAGGCTGTATGGGACCCCAGAGCAGTCTATGCAATTTGAATTTTCTTAATTTTTTTTATCTCTATGTAAAAGAGATAAAAAAAATTGTTGCAGTATCTTAACTCAGTGTTGCCAGAAAATTGCTGTGCTCATTAAATTTTTTTTTTTTTTTTTGAGAAATGTCTCTGCACATGTATGGTTCTGCAAGTGCTTAGGCACAAAGGAGTCAGTTAGTAGACCTTGTGACCTTACCTGATTTCACCTTTTGATGGCGTTATTTTTATTATAGACATTATAAATACTATAATGTTATTATTGACATTAGTAACAGAAATACAAGGAATGTAAAATATTTTTGAAAATTCAGGAAAAGGGTAAATGGAGACAGGCAGTACTTGTAATTGGCTCATTGGTGACTTAGTACAAGTGTAGCTATCTATGTGTAAAAACAATTGATAAGGTAAATTTACAGTGGGCATGGCATGTATGTACATGCCGTGCCTGTTGGTTTTGGTTAAGCAACTTTTATGCACATTTTTTTTATACAGCATTCAAGACGAGCTCTAATGTACACTTGAATGATCAATCACATTATATTCTTTAAAAGTTGCTTATTTTATTAAGTTGATTTCGTGTACCTGTTAATCAGCTAAGATCGTAAAATAAGAGTTGTGTTCCATGACAGGAAGATCAAACTGTTTTCTATCTTTCTTTTTCCTTGTTACTGTTTCTCTGTTTATTTTTATTTCTTTCCCATCTCTTTTCCTCTTATGCTGTTTTCTTTTTTCTTTTTAATAAAAAAAAAATTCTTGCCTCATTATTTCCTCCCTTTCCTTGTTTTCCTTCTTTTTTCTTTCTCTTCCTTTTTCTCTCTTTCTTTTCCTTCCCTTTCTTCCCCCCCCCCCTTCTCTCTCTCTCTTCTCTCTCTCTTCTCTCTCTCTCCTCTCTCTCCTCTCTCTCTCTCTCTCTCTCTCTCTCTCTCTCTCTCTCTTTCTCTCTCTTTCTCTTTCTCTTTCTCTTTCTCTTTCTCTTTCTCTTTCTCTTTCTCTTTCTCTCTCTCTTTCTCTTTTCTTTACCCTCCTCCTCTGACCTATTCTCTTACTCTATCTGACTGTCTGATTAAGTGCCAGATTTAGATGTAGGGAGACTCCTACTTTAGAGGAAGACGTAATTGAAGTCATCTGTAAGATTCAAAGTGGATATTTTCATTTTACTGCCTTATTTGTATAAATTTTTGAGTAATTGTCCAGCTGAAAATACATTACCAAGTGTACTGGCTGTACTGAATGTTGAAACCTTGATATTTTTTTCCCATTTATAAATGGTTCACTTACATTAGTTTAGTTTTTTATACACTTTGGCGAAAACTATAGTAAAGGAAAACTTTAAAAAGATGATTGAAAAAGAAAACTGCTTGTTTTGTGGAACAACTTACGGATCCAGGCATTGAGGAATAACCACGTAATTATATTGATTATGCTCAACATTTTAAACCATTGGCACTAGCTACTTGTAAGGGCCACTGTTGTAAATTTTGTTGGCACATCAAGGCCTTCACAAGTGTTCGTTCAGCAAGGAGTCAGTTAGTAGGCTCTGTTGACCTCACCCATTTCCCCATTCCTTGATTTTTTTTTGAAAATGTGTTTTATTTTCTAGTGCTGTTGATATGGATACTGTTATTGTGATGATGATGGTGATGATGGTGATGATGATGATGATGATTGTTATTGTTATTGTTATTGGTGTAGTTCTTATTTTTATTAATATCATTATTATTATTATTATTATTATTATTATTATTATTATTATTATTATTATTATTATTATTATTATTATTGTTGTTGTTATTATCATTGTTATTATTGTTATTTATTATTATTATTATTATTTATTATTATTATTTATTATTATTATCATTATTATTATTATTATTATTATTATTATTATTATTATTACTTATTATTATTATTATATTATTTATTTTTATTATTATTAATAATATTATTAATAATATTATTAATATTATTATTAATATTATTATTAATAATATTATTAATAATATTATTAATAATATTATTAATAATAATAATAATATCTATTATTATTATTATTATTATTATTATTATTATTGTTATTATTATTATTGTTTTTAATTGTTATTATTTTTTATTTTTGTTTTTTTTATGTTTTTTATTGTTTTTAAATTTTTATTATTATTTTTATTTTTTTTATTATTTATTTTTATTATTATTATTATTATTATTTTATTATTTTTTTGAATGATGATTGATGATGTTTGATGATTTGATTGATAATGAAAAATATAATGAATGTAATGATAATATAATGATAATGAAATATGGATGATGTGAATGATGATGTGATGATATGATGAGATGATGATGATGTGATATGTAGTGATGATGATAGGTATTTTTTTTTGACACTGATTATTATAGTGTTGATAAAATAATGATATCAATAAAAACGTAAAAACAAATCTTTACAAAAATTAAGGAAAATGGTAAACAGGTGAGATAGGTGGAACTAATGATTAACTCCTTGGTGACTAAGCTAAAATTACAAAATCCAATGATTAAGTTATACTTCCTTTCTGAGAGCTGTTTTCTTTTGATAAAGAATCAAGCCATAGTTTTGCCCCATCATTGTAAAATTTATATATATATATATATATATATATATATAATACATACATCATACAACTACAACATACATACATAAATCATACATAATACTACATACATACTACATACATATACATACTACATAGTACTACATACACCCAATTCACACATACACAGACACACACGACCCCACACACACACACAACACACACAACAACACACACACACACAAACACACAACCCACACACACACACACACCACACACCATACATACATACACACATACACAATACACACTATACGATAATGTATAAAATAAGTAATATTTGTAATATACAT
>NC_051388.1:49604305-49606805 GCF_015228065.2 Penaeus monodon | reverse complement strand
TACTTGACACACCACCATGGAATTGCATGTACATATGTTTATAAATGAAGTCCAAATATATTTATATATTTATATTCCATTTCCAAACAGAAAAAACTTTTTTATTTTTGATATTGCACTTACACATATCTAATGAGAACTCATCTGAATTGACAAAGGAGAAAGTCATACTCACAGTACATTTACATGGATATGCACATGCATAAGTAGGGTTACAGTGCTGCATTTACTAAATAAAGGATCCTAAGCAACTTTTACATTGTGCAGTGAAATTACAATATAATTTCTTATGCTATATAGAGGTATAGAAAAGAATAGGACAATCTATTCCTGGTTGTAATGATCGCTTCCTAAAACTCAACAAAATTCTTTTGTGGTTTTATTTTACTCTTTTCATCTAACTTCATTCACATGTGCACGAGCCCAGTTGGTAAATTGCTCAACATTTTATCTCAGTTTGGCAAGAATTACAGTTTTCGTATAAAGGCAGGTAGAGAAGTGGGGAAGGCTCTTCCGATGTCTGCCAAACCATAGATCTATCGTATTGGGTAGACTTGTTTCAGCACCTATAGGGACAAGTATTTTATTATACAGTCACAAGGAGTCAGACAGTTCGTAGGAAGTGATGCTCAGACAAAGATATCAAGATAAAAATGTTGATTGGGATCCTTAGTACCAACACTGAAGGTGATTCTTCTCTCTTTTTGTCTCTCTCTCTCTCTCTCTCTCTCTCTCTCTCTCTCTCTCTTTCTCTTTCTCTTTCTCTTTCTCTCTTTCATTCTCTTTCTCTTTCTCTTTTCCATTCTCTTCCTCTTTTTCTCTGTCTCTTTTTCATTCTCTTCCTCTCTCTTTCTCTCCTTCTCCTTCTCTCTCTTTTCTCTCATCCCCCCTCTCCTCTCTCCTTCTCCTCTCTCTCTCTCTCTCTCTCTCTCTCTCTCTCTCTCCTCTCATCTCATTCTCCTCCTCATCCTCATCCTCATCCTCATCCTCATCCTCATCCTCATCCTCATCTTCTTTCTCTTTCTCTTTCTCTTTCTCTTTCTCTCTCTTCTCTTTCTCTCCCTCTCCCTGCTTCTCCTCCTTCTCCCTCTCCCTCTCCCTCTCCCTCTCCCTCTCCCTTCTCCCTCTCCCTCTCCCTCTCCCTCCCTCCCTCCCTCCCTCCCCTCTCTCTCTCTCCTCCCTGTCTCCCTCTCCCCCTCTCTCCCTCTCTCCCTCTCTTATTCTCTCTTATTTTCTCTCTGTCACCCCCACTCTCACTTTCTCATTCCTCCACACACAAACATGTATACACATAAGTGCACAAATGTAACAGAAACACACTCTGCATATGTATTTGAATGTAGGAATGTTTGTGTGTATGCATGTATGTGTGCATGCATGAGCAGTGTATGTATATAGACATGAACACGTAATTGTAAATATTATTTTTTTATGCAAATGGATTTTTATATAGTAAATTTAGGCTTGCACTTCTTTATGATTTCAGGCTGCAAGAAACTAGTATTCAGGTTAAAGTCATGATAAAAAAAAGGACATTTTGTAGTGGAAAATATGATGCCAGGCACACTTTTTCCCTGTAATTACATGTATATTAGAAGTCATTATGACAATGTTTGTAGTAAACCAAATAGCTAGGTAAATACCTTTTTAAGTCTGTTGAAAACCTATCTTTTTTGTTGTATATACAGTTGTTTGAGTAGTTTTTGGTAACTTTTATTTTCGTTGTCTTTGATTACATTATTTTAATTTTGTTGATCATTTATGTTACAACATAAAAAAAAAATTCAAAGGGGCACTTAAAAGATAATTCAAAGAATACACCAGAAGCTGTATCATCAGGACTGACTCTGCATATAGTGTTATATTAGTGTGTAAATATGATACAGTTGGATATCTATTGACCTTATGCAGTATGTGAAATGACTTCCCGCAATAAGTGCATCAGTTTAGGTCACCACTTTAGTATTAATAACAAACACAGACTTCATACACTCATTCATTCTCATAGTAATCTGTACACTTGAATTACAATATATATATATATATATATGATATATATGATATATATGATTTTTTTTTTTTTTTTATCTTTTATTTATTTATTTTTTTTATTGTTGTCAATTTTATTTTTAGTTGTTAGGTTTAGCTTTAGTTTTTATTTTTGTTTTATTTTTATTTTATTTTTATTTTTTTTTATTTTTTTTTAAAGGTTTTTACTTTTATTTTATTATTTTTTTCTACTGCTACAAGTACAACTACAACTGCAATTTAACTACTACTTTTACTATTGATTATTATATTGTTATTGTTATTGTATATTTTAACACTTATCTTATTTTTATTTATCTGTATGAATTTATATTTTTATTTTGTTATATTTATATGTTATTTTGTTATTATTTTTGTATATGAGTTTTTAATTATATTTGTTTATTTTATTATATATGTTATTAATTTTACTCATTTTTGTTTCTTTAAATATTTTGTTTTTAATGTATTA
>NC_051388.1:49598006-49604205 GCF_015228065.2 Penaeus monodon | reverse complement strand
GATATATATAGAGATATATAGAATATATAATGTTATTAATGTATAATATATATAGATATAGTAATATAGATATATTAACATATATATATATATATAATATATATATATCTATATAAAAATATACATATATATATATATACATATATATATATATACATATATATAAATATATATATAATATATATATAAAATATAGATTTATATATATATATATATATATATAGAATATATATAGATAGTAACATATATATATAGATATAGATATATATAAATATATATATATATATATAATATAATATAACACATACATACAACATACATACATAATACACATACATACATACATACATACATACACCTACATATACACACATATACACACATATACACACATATACACACATATACATATAATATATACATAATACAATATACATATATATATACATACATACATACATATACATATATACATATATACATATATACATATATATATATATATATATATATATATATATATATATATATAATGTATAAATATATTTATATGTTTATATTATTTATTTATTGGTTTATTGATTTATTTATGTATATATTTATATATATATGTATTTATTTATTTATTGGTTAATTTATAAATATGTATGTGAATATAATGTTTTTATTAATTAATAATTATTTTCTGTCTTTAAAGAGATAATTTTTTGCATTTCCTTATATGCCTCTTTATTGTTTAACTTTGCAAGATGTATGCATTTTGTACATATCACATGAAAGAGAACAATCGAGACCTATTTTATATTGTAATGTATGACAGATAAAAAAGGGAACTATTGATATTGACAGGGTCGAACAGGTGTCATGATTTGCTGCTATCTCCTTCACTGCCGTTCCAAGAGCTTAGCACAAGAAGCACTTGATTTTTATGGAGATAAGAGAACTTTTGATAGAAAGGTAAGAAAAGATATTTTTTTTAAAGATGAGGTATTTCTTATCTAAGAAGATGGTTGTGCTGGTTTTTGCTTTTATTCAAAAAAGTTTTTTTTATTAAAAAATGTCTTAAAAAATAGTGCATTTTATACAAAAAATTACCAGGTTATGCTGACATTAAATACATTATTGTCTCTATAGATACTTGCTCTGGAGGACCAAGAATGTGACCTTTTTTTTCAGGGTGTAAAAAACCCTACCCAAAAGGAAGTATGTGGACTACTATCCCAAAATTTAGCAACTAAAAATTTTAATTATAAAACCACCTTATTTCGCCTTAGGGAAGCTGTAATGAATGCACCACTATCCAGTGTAAATTCGGGTAAGTACATACTTTTTTATGTGCTGTTTATTTTATACATATTTTGTTTGTAGCATTTGTTTGGGAAAAAGGGAAAGTATTTCAAGAAATTAAACATGGTACCCCCCAAAAACCCAGAATAAATCATGAATGAAAGTTTTTTCAAATAAACAGGGGTATCCTTCATTGAACTGCACAAACCAAATAGTGCTATTCTTTTAAACCATTATAAAGAAAAGTTTGGATTAATGATCTTTGTTTTAGAGACACAAGCAACCTGCTTTAGGTATCCTATATTTATATGTTTTTATTTTCCCTTTTATACACACAATCATACCCATCTTCTATATTTTCTGATCTCTCAGGGAGGGGTTAGTTTTCAGTACTTGGTAATAGTTGATTTGTATACATTCCAGCCAATAGCTTTACCACTGACTTCAAGCAGAGCTATGGGACAGGAATGATGTAAATGATACTCATTTGTTCTTTATTTCTTATCATAGCAACCATTAAAATTATAAAAAATTTTTTTGATAAAGGGAAAATAATATTTTACGGGATTGGGGAGAGTTTTTGAGAAAATATAGTTAAGAAAAATGGGGAAAAAAAACAAACAAAAAATTGATACCAAATGTTGGCGGGATTTTAAGGGTTTATAAAAAAAGCGGGTTTGAATTTGCAAGAAAAAATTAAATTCCTTTTTTTAATTCAGGGAAAAAAAATGACTAGAACTTATACCCTTTGTATCACAACTGAAAAGTAATTTATTTGTTATTTTGAATAGATAGACCTTTTTTTGGGGTGGAGTGTGCATTATTTTTGTCTAAAATTTGAAAGAAAGTTTTGTTTTTTTGCAGAAATGGGGAATTTTGTTTCCAGATAAATTTTTTTTATGATTATCTAATTTTTCCCTTGATAAATAAATTTTTTTTGTTTTAAGTAATTTTTACTCCTCTTTTAAAACCCATATCTGACGGGTAAGCATTCATAGAGGCCTGGGCCCTCGCTGCCGGGGGTTTATATGTCCCCCTGGGCATGCGCAAAAAAAACTCATCCCAAATTTTCGAACCCCCTTTCCCGTTTTTTCGAAATTTTTATGAAGATTTTTTTTTTTTTGGTTTTTTTTCATTTTTCATTTTTTTTTAAAAGTTTTACTTCCCAAAACCGCCTGATAAATCGAGATAAAGGGGGTTTTTTTTGTTTTTATGCACACCCCATATTTGATCATTATTCGGTCTATTGTCCTAATAAAATAAGCCCCCTGTGCGGCATAAATGGATTTAAAAATCTTTGGGTTTTGGGGTTGCATTTTTTTTTTTTGGGCATGGTAAAAATGAAAAAGTGTTAAAACCGATTTAAAATCACCACTTTCACGGGCAGAAAAATAATCTTTCCCATTTTTGGTAAAAAAAAAAAAACCTCATGGCATGTCCATCCTCCCTAGGGGAATGTGCTTACGTCCCCCCGGGGAAAGAGGGCCCCATGCCATGGCAGGGGCATAAAAATGCCACCCGTCGGCAATGGGTTAAGGAAATTGTCCCCCTGCCCAGGTCAAAAAAAAAAAAAGAAAAGAAAAAAATAGATAAATATATATGTTAGAGTGGCAACATCCACCTGTCTTTCTACAGAATTTCAGATCGAAATTTGAAAAAACAAAAAAACAAAAAAACAACAACAACTAATAGATGTTTTACTGCCCCCGTTCCCCACCTCTCTACACACCGCTTGTGTACATCCCGAAGTGATAAGCCAGAAATGTGGAATGTATTAATTTAATTTATAAATACAAATTGGCAGTTTTCTGTGGGCCAGATATACACAACCATGTTTTAAGTAGTTATTAATAACCCAAAAAGGGCAAGAGTATGGTCATGCCCGGGGAATTTCATATGGTGCAATACACTGTTGATAATAAAAGTGATCCTGCAGTTGAAGAGGAAATATGTGGCCTAGAGGCAAAACCTTAGGGAAAGCAAGAGAAGGAAAAAGAAATTATAGAAAGGAGAGAATAGTGGATAGTAGTCTTATCTTCCCCCCGGAAAAAGAGGGGAGTGAGGAACCCAGGGAGGCCCGACCACGATAGTATACAAAAAAAACTTGCTCTCTTTGGGCCCCTTCCCTTTAAATCAAAAGCTCCAACCAACCCCACCACCACCTCCACCATAGTCATCACTTCTTCCACCATGATCATCACTTGCTCCAACATTACCCCCACCTCCTCCAGCATTTTCAACTTCCACCAATACAAGCATGTGTGAAATAATTGCCCATGTAAACTCCCATCTTCAAGTGCCCGAAACCTGAAATGTTGAAAGTACTTTCATTTTTTCAACTCCTTTGGGACTATTTCACTGAGTCACATATGGTTTTCACCATTTCATAGAAAGAAAATTAGCTGTCTGTATTGTTATGTGGATTTTTGAATGACATTATAACTTCAACAAGAATAGTAGATGTATGTTGCCAACTCTCTTAGTTTTTTTCTTTGTGCAAAAAGGTGAAAGATTATTTTTTGTTCAACAGTAATAGTAAAGTATAGTATCAAGATTCTCTGATTTTTTTTATGATGATCAGGTTTTGCATAACCCTGTCATTTCAATTTTGTATTTTTTTGTCAAATATTTTATATTTATTACATTCTTGTTTATTGTAGGAGGGGAATAATATTTATGAAGGAATATCTTCTTAATAGGGAATAGGTTAAAAAATAGATATAGGCTACTTAATTTTCTAGACATGGCAGACGTTTTCCTATTGACGGTACCAAAAAAAAGTTTTATATTTATTGGCGTTTTAACAACCCAAAAAATTTACAAAATAAATATTTTTCTCTTCAAAAGGTGTTTCCCTTTTTGTGAGCTCTCACAGTAACAAAAAGGGTTTAAAATTCAGCCTGCAGAAGGAAAAAAAGGAAAGGGGAAAGGGGTTTAAAATTGTTTGTGAAAATTTAGGTGCCCCACCCATCCAAGGGGCATCAAGATTGAGTCAAGAGAACAAACTTTGTCAGAAGAACGGTATGGTGTTGGCAGCTGAGAGATGTGTTTTTTTTGCTATGCCTTTTGGGTGTTTTTCAATTTTTGATCACGGTTTTTTATTTTTAGTGGGAATTTAAAATGTGAATTGTTATTGTAATGTACTGCAATGCATTTTGCTTTTTTGGAGTTTTAATGCTTAATAGGAATTATATTCATTTTTTTTTGTTTTTTTCTACATCTGTAGCAATTTCTGACAATCGGTATTGAGTACTTTCAGTAATTTACATCCCTACAAATAATACATACATAAATAATAATACATAAAATTAAAATACATACATTTCAAAAACAACATAAATATAGCCCTACATATATGAATACAAAATTTTGCATAATATAGGGATAAATCATTTATACCCCAAAATACATACCCAAAAAACATACCCAAAATAAATCAAATAATATCAACAATATTTCCCAAAAAACACAAGCATTCCCCACCCCCACAAGCACACGCACAACAAATTTCATAAACATACAAAATAAACATTATAAAAAACATACATACATACATTAAAAATACATACATGACAACAAAAAAATAAATACATACCAAAAACCCCAAAAAAAAACATCCAAAATTTAAAAATAGAGATAAAAATTTAAAAAATAAAAAATTTAAAAATATATATATATATATATATAAATATAAGATAAATATACACACACACAACATTTTTTAATATAAAAATATATATAAATAGTATATATATAATATAAATAAAATATATATAATATATATTAAAAATAAATATTTTATATATATATATATCATGCACAACTATACAACATACACCCCTACACGCACCCCACGAAAATCCACAGTACCACACATTTTATATATAAATAAACAAAATATATATAAATAATATATAATAATATTAAAATTATATATATATATATATATATATTATATATATATATATATTTATCATACACATATATATCCTTTTTATCCATGTATATAAATCCCTGTATTAAAAATCCATGTATATATACCATGTTTAAAATATCCTGTATATATATCCCTGTATAATTTTATCCATGTAATAAAATCCATGTTAATATCCATTATATATATCCCTGTAATATGGGATGGAATAAACCATAATAATATATACATATTAAATTAAAAACATAAACATAATATACATAATTTTACATATATGTACATTTTATGATTATATAAACTAATATACAATATATACCTATATAATATAAAAAATTTAAAAACCAAAATTATAAAATATATATTATATATATAGATTATAAAAATTAAAAAGATTTTAAAATATTAATATAATATAATTATATATTTAAAAATATATTTTAATATAAATATATTTTATAAATATAATTTTATAATATAAAATATAATACTATAATAAATATATATATATATCTTTAATATTTTATATAAACATATATTTTATATATTAAAAAAAATTTTAAATATATATATATAAAATATATATATAAAATATATTTACATATATAAATAAAACATAATACATATAACATTAATATATATATATAATAAGATATATAATATATAAATATTTTAATACATATAAATTTTATATTAAATTTTATTTATAAAATATTATATATATATGGATGTTAAATATTATAAAAAAAATATATTTTATATAAAACTTTAATATATATACTATCATATAATATATATATTATATATTATATATAAAACATAATATATATATATTTTATATAATATATAAATTAAATTTTATTTTAAAAATAAAATAAAAATTTATATAATTAATATATTATTTTATATATATATATATATATTATAATATATTTTTATATATTTTTTATATATAATTTTAATATATAATTTTAGTATATA
>NC_051388.1:49573505-49597906 GCF_015228065.2 Penaeus monodon | reverse complement strand
GGGTGGGGCCCCGTCCGCCTCCCTCCCCCCCTTCCTCCCCCACGCCCACCCTCGCCCGGGCAGGGCAAGGGCTCTCACTGCCGAATTTACCTTGCCAGGTGTGCGGCATGGAACTTCATTCGAGGGGTCAGTGGCCAGGTGAACCGCTTCCCTCTCAAGGGGGACGCGGAAAGCGGCTCCCCAGTTTCTGGAAGCTTCCTGCATGGGGCAGTCAAATCACCGCCGGCGGCGCCCCTGTCCATCGTGGGCCGCCATCGAACTGCCCCGCTTTCAGCCACCATCATGATAATCGGCATGGCACTGCAGGCACCTTCTATCCGGTTACGTTGGAAATAGCTTTGGCCGAGGCCTTATGTGTCATCATGGGTCATAAAAATATCAGCCCATCATCACGGCCAACATCATCACCATTCACAACATTATTAAGCCTCAACATCTCGCCATTCTAAGCCACGTAAAGTAGGGGGACGACCAAATATCTGCCGTCCACGCTCGATCGCGGATAAGTGAAAACAACAATAACAAATCTTTTTTCTCACCCACGATTTTTTTACGCTTCCCATCTTCCCCCCTCCCTCCATCCCCCCCCTCACTCACCCTGTACCCCATCCCCCCCTTTTCTTCCTCCTTCTGTACCCAGTCTCCCTCCCTTCCCTCCTCCCCTCTCCCTCCTTTTTCTACTCCTCCCCCCTTCCTCTTCCCTCGGCCGGCCTACGTAGCCCCCTTGGCCCAGCAGGTAGAATGACACCAGACCAACATTCTCTGTGCCAAAATCCCGTCATGGCGGTGGTTGCGGCGGCCGGTAATTGAACACAAAAAATCTGGCGTTTCACCCTAACACACGTTTTCCCCCAAAATCACCTTCAGCCGCTAACCGCACCTTTGTTCTCCGACTCGAAATTCCCTCTCTTGCCGGTCCGCCACTCTTCCCCTTCGATCCACCCTCATTGTTTTTTTTTAGGGTCTTGGGGTTTTTTCCCAAAGGGGCATCATCCTGCCCATTTTTAAAACGTCAGCCATATTTGAAATTCATTGGGTTTTTTTTTAAGCTTATTTCTATTTTCTCTTGATTTTATCAATTTCTTCCATCTCCTCTTCCATTGTATGTAGGAATCCTCTTTGGGTTTATTTGGTTGTTCCTTTAATGAAATATGTTTATTTTTTGTAAAGCGATTTTTTCAAGACCGTAAGGGTCGTTTTTTGCCGTGTTTTCTCTCCTTATTGTTTTGTAATTACTAATTTATATTTCTAAAATAGAATATTTCAGTTTATGTTTAATAAAAAAGAATCTGTTATAGATGACACGTGTATTGTAATTATCTATTGTTTTATTTTACCCATAAATATGTCCGTTTTTTTTTAAAAATTTGTTCTTGATTTTCTTTATTGTACTGTATATATGATGATTATTTTTCCTTGTCCATATTTCTATTTTTAAATTTATCTTTTTTAAATAAATTTGGGGGGACATTTATTCTTCTTTTATATGCCCTTTTTTGCTTGTGAGAGAAAAGGACCTTTTTTTCATACCCCCATAATAAATAAACCAATGATAAGATAGATATGATTAAGGAAATGAAAAAGTATTTGCATGAAAATCAAACTGTGGCAACGATTTTGGGTTAAAAGTCAAAATTTTACTCCTTGAACTTTGAAAATGATTATAATTTTGAACTCCTGAACTATTAAAAAAAAAAATAATAATAATAATAATAAAAAAAAAAAAAAAAATTTAAATAAAATTAAAAAAAAAAAATAAAATAATAATAAAGGCAGATATTCCCAAAACTTTTATCATCCAGAAAAATTCTGTAAAAATTTAACTTTTGCTATTAACGTCCAACGCGCTAAAAAAGAAAAGCCTCTTTTTAAAAATATACCGGGAAGATAAAAAAACCACCACAATTCATTCAAAAAAAAAATAAAAAACCGATAAAAACTCTTCTCGGCTGTGAACCCCCAGTTTAAGGCTTTCGGAAAATTTAAAAGCATTAAAAAAACACTCTAGCTCATTTGTCTTTTTAGGGGAGGTTCTTTAAAAATTTTTGAATATTTTTCCTTCTTTCAACGCAAAAAAAAAAAAAAAACAAAGCATACCATTACATTTTTACAAAATTCAAAGTTTCCTTTTGTTATGGGTAAAAAGCATACTTCTATCTTTTCATCATATATCAAAAAATATGAAAAGGTAGGATTTAAAAAACACGGGGCACGGTTATAAAGAAAAAGAGGTTTTTTAACCATGAGTGTGAAAAATGATTTCTACAGGGGAGGGGGGGGGGGGGTTGGGCCTGGAGGAAGAAAAGTAAAAAAATTTTCTCCAGCCTATATTTAGGAAGTTTTCTTAACATGGGGTTGCTCTGTGTGTAGGTGTTGTTTAAATAAAAAATTTGTTGTCCATTTAAAAAACAGACCATTTTGGTTTTTTTTCCACTTCTCTCTTTTAAAGCTCGGGGAGAAAATTTTCAGTCGTTTTAGTTAAACCTAACAACATGAGGGGGGTGGGGTTCACAAAACTAAAAATACTACATGGAGGAAGAAAAAAAAACTTTTATACAAGGGATGAATGACTCCCACCCAAAGGGTTAACTTGACCAAAACCCACCCCAAACCCCACACCCCCACACCCCCCCACACCAACACCCCAACCCCCCAACAACACCCCACCCCCACACCAACACACCCCCACACCCACATACATACACACACCACCACAACACCACACACACACAAAACCCCCCAACCACACAAACCACACCACACACACACACCCACACATACATAACATAAACACACAACCACAACACACACACACAAAACCCACCCCAACTACACACACACACAACAAAATACATTCATACACTCCACACACACAAAAACAAAACACAGATATAACACAGATTACGCAAAAAACCACTCATACATACGAAAACACACAGATACATACACACACATATACATACACCACCACAATACATACACACACACAACCACACACCCCACACAACACACAACACACACAACACACCACAACCACACACACACACACACACATATGTGTGTGTGTATATACATATATATATTATATATATATTATATAGTATATATATATATATAAAATATATATATAAATATATAATATATATATATGATATACAACACACACAATGTGTGTGTGTGTGGGGTGTGTGGGGTGTTGTGGTGTGATTATTATATATATATATATTATATATATATATATAATATATATATATTATATATATATATAAAATTATATGAATATATATATATATTATATATATTATATATGTGTATTTGTATATATAAATATATTATAATATATATATATGTGTGTGTGTGTGTGTGTGTGTGTGGTGTTTTGTGTGTGGTGGTTGTGTGTGGTGTGGTGTTGGGTGTGTGTGTGTGTGTGTGTGTGGTGGTGGTCTGGGTGTTGTGTGGTGGTGGCGTGCGTTGCGTTGCGTGGCGTGCGGTGTGGTGCGTTGTGTGCCGAGGGTCGTGGGCGTGCGTGCGTGGCGTTGCGTGGTGGCATAAAATATACTCATTACAAGAGTATAGCAGTATTTTAATGGATTGGACAAAAAAAGCCAAAGGGGAATATTAGCTCCACCAAAAATGGTAGGCTTTAGATCTCCCTTTTCAGTGTTATGGTATGGGTTTGGTTTTTTAAATGGTCATCGTAAAACTGTTGGTGGGTAATTAAAAGGTTATACGTGTAGGTAAAAAATTTCAGTAATTATATAAAAGTTCTTGTTTGGGGGGAAAAGATTTAATTTTGGGGACGAATAATGAATAGAAAAAAACCAACTTCTTTGGCATATATTAATATGATTCGTCAGAATTGGATCAACTGAAAGACTTAATAAATCATGCGAACAAAAAATCAAAAATATAATTTTGAGAAATCGTTCCGAAAAGATAGAGGGAAAAAAAACTTGGGACAATGCAGAGGAGAAAAAAGAATAAAATAATTTGTTCTTAATGGGATTATTTTACTCCAGGGGGGGGAAAAAATGAATCCAAGGGGAATTAGAGGCAAATAGAAAAATAATGGTCTGTAATCCCCCCAATCCCACCCCCACCTAAAAATGTCGACAAATTTCTTTCCCTTGTTGGGAAAAAAAAAAAAAAAAAAAAAAATAAATAAAAAAAAAAAAAAATTAAAATTTAAAAATAATTTTATATATTATTTATAATTATTTATAATTTATATAAAATATATTATTAAGGGCCTTTTTTTTTGGCCAAATTACTTTAAAAAATTATTTTAAGTCTAGTGGGGGGGGCATCGGGGTTTTTTTGGGGGCATACAAAAAAAAAACCCCTGGGGGTATGTCAACCAGGGAAAAAACCCAAAAAAAAAAGTCTCCCCAACCAAAACACAAACACCCCCCCAAAACCCCACCACAACAAACCCCCCCCCCACCCCCACCCCAACAACCCAACCCCCCCCCAAACAAAACCCCCACCACAAAACCCAACCCCCACACACCAACACAAAAAACCAAAAAAAAAAATTCCCCCCACCCCCCCTACTCCCCTCCCCCCCCCATCCCATCCACTCCAAACTCCAACCCCATCCCCTCCACTCAACTCACCCCCCTCACTCCCCCCACTCACTCAACCAAACCCCCGAGGGGCCCCCCCGCCCCCCCACCACCCCCCCCACTAAAAATCCTCACGCCACCCCCACCCCCATTCTTCTCCTCTAAAACCCAAAATTTTTTTTAACGTTTTTACGCTGCAAGTTCTTTATCGCGGTTTTTTTGCAAGGATTTTTTTTTTTTCCCCAAAATTTTCATATTTTTGTTGTCCTAAAAGGAAAAAAACCCCTTTTATTGCCTTTTGCAAAAAGTTATTGTTAATATCCCCCCCAACCTTTAACCGGGGGGGACGAAAAACTTTTTATTTTTTTTAAATTTTTTTTATTTAATGTGGTAAAATAGTTTTTATTTTCATATAGTATTTTTTCCCCCCGTTGTTTTATTTTAAACCTTTTTAATTTTACGCGGGAAATAATTCCCCTATATTTGGGAAAAAAACAGATATGATAAGAAATCTCTTGATTAACCGACGAGTTTTTTTGGAAGATGAAAAATGGTTTTTTAAAAAAAAAAAATAATAATATTATAAATATTTACCCCATTTATTATTAGTTATAATTGGTAATTTATAATTAGTAAATTTTTACTTATACAAACTACTATAAGTTTTATTTATCATTAAATATTAATTGATATAATTATTTCTCCATATCCTTAAAATTATTAATTTATGGAAAAAATAAGGAAATGTAACAATCTTAGTATTTGCGGGCCTTAATAAAAATTTATACAAATATTCAAAATGAACTTTTTGGCTGCGGGACATTTGGTTTTATTTTTTTTTCTCGTTTTAATGAAATTTCAAAGTGCACCAACGTAGTTATATTTTGTTTTTTCCCCTTACGAATTTAAATTTTTATATATATATATAATATATATATATATTAAAATTTATATGATAATATAAAAAATATATATTATTAATTATATATATATTATTATAATCACATTTTTATTATATTTTAATATATATTTTAAATTAAATATATTATATATAAAATATTATAATAAAATATTTACAACTAAAACACATATATTATTTTATATATATATATAAATATATATAATACATATATACATTATATTACAATATATACATATAATGTATATATATATATAAATAATATAGTATAAAATTACCATATTAAATATATGGTTATATAAGATACACATACTATATATACCAATCTATATATATAAATAATATATATTTATATTATTTATATTATATTAGAGATATATTATTACATATAATTAAAAACATATTATTAACATATATATATTACAATAATATATATATTAATTATATATATATAATATATATGTATATATTGTTAATGTGGTAAGATATATACACATTATGTTTGGTAATATTATTTAATATATAATTAACCCATATATAATGTGGGTTGTAATATATATGTTTATATTTTCATATAATTATATGATGGGTGTTTGGTAATATATAATGTTATACAAATAGCCATATATAGTATATAATATAATATATTATATATAGTATATGGTTGTGGTTGTGGGGTTGTGGGTGTTGTGTGGTTGGTGTGTGGGTGGGTGTGTTTGTGGGTGGTGTGGGGGGGTGTATATTTATAGAGTATTAATTATATATAATATAGATAATAATTTATATATTATAATATAATTATAATATTATAATATGAATATCGCCGTAAAAAAAGAAATTTAAAAAAAATTATTTATTTTTATCCACACCTTTTATCAGTGATGGTCCCTATGAATGTCAAATCGTTTGTTTTTTTATCGACTCCCCCTTTGAGTTTTCCAAAATAGTCGGTTATATCTTTTCTGCAAATCTTATAATCATTTTTCCCCACATGCCGTATTTTTTTTTTCAATATAGAACTAATCTTTTTTTAAATACTCTTTAAGTGGACCCCTCAAATGGAGAAAGAAACAAAATAAAAATCCAAGAGGGATTCGGCCGGTTGGGGGTTCCACGCCGCCAAAGGTAAAAATGGTGCAGTTGATGGGCCGGGAACGAATCACTGGAAAATTTACGGCCAGCAAAAAAATCAGTCCCCCAATCCATAAATTAAAAAACCTACTGGGGCCAGAATTAAAGCCTAATAATATAATATAATTATAAATTATATATATAGATAATTAATCTAATATATATGACATATATAATATAATACTATATTAAAATTTATATATAGTTCTATAATTTTATGTAAATATACAAGTTATATTATATATCTATATATTATATACTATATACATTATATATATTATAATAGCATATATACATATTATACATATATACAGTATATACATATATAACAAATATATAACATATAAATACTAATAATACGTAATATAAAAAGCATTAATTAATTACCCCAATATATACATATATACATATAGTTATAAAATATACATACATACAATATGACACATATTATGTTTTTTTTGGGGTTGTGGGTGGGTGTGTTGGGTGTGGTGGTTTGGTGTGGGTTGGTGTTTGTGGTGTTGGGTGGGTGGTGGGTGTGTGGTTTTTGTGGGGGGTGTGGTTGTTGTTGGGGGTTGTGTGTTGTTGTGTTTTGTGGTGGGGCAGAAATATGGTTATATGTATCTATAATATGCCATGTAACGTGTAATAATACGTAATATCCTTATTACTGGTCAAAATATATTACACCATGATATAATAATTTACATATATATTACGTATATTTACCCTAAATATATTACTATTAAATAATATAAATATCATATCTTATAGTATTATATATATAGATATATAACAATAGAGTAACATATATATTATATAAATAAAATCTTTATATATTATACATTATATATGCATATATAATAATATTTAGTAATAAAATATATATGCATATATATATATATTATTATTTGTTATATAATATTATAATATATATATAATAGTACCGTAGACACACCACAAACACACCACACCACACCACCACACACAATACACACACACAACACACACACACACACCACAACACACACACACACCCACACCAACACACACCCCACCACACACCACACCCCCCCAACACACACACAACAACCAACACCCCACACCACCAAAACACCATTTATATATATATTATAAAATAAAAATTTTATATATTATATATAAAATATTAATTTATATAATTTATATTTATATATTTTATATAATTATTTTATATAATATATATATAATTAATATTTATATATTTTTAATTTTTTTTTTTTTTTTTTTTTTTCTTTGGAAGCATCAACTTTTTTTTCCCCCTCAAGAAAAAAAAAAAAAGGGTTTTACGTTTTTTGATTAATTGTTGAAAAAAGGGGGAATTTATTTTAAAAATCTGGCTCGGGGGGAAAATGTGGGTTTTCTCTGGGTCCAGCCCCCCAAAAAAAATATAGGGGGAAAATCCATCTTTTTTTTTAACAGAAACATTCTACAACTTTTTTCCCAGCAAACGCCTTTTTTTCTGTGCAAAAAATGCCGAAGGGCTCGATGAGGGTCAGTGTAATTTTTCTTTTTTCCAAAAATTTCGGCCCTTTTTCCCAACTCTATCCTTTTGGTTTTTTTCAAAAAAATTTTTGGGTCTTTTTTTTGTGGGAAAACACTTTTTTTTTTAAAAAGGGCAGAGAAATTTTAGGGGGGGATTTTTTTTCCACTTTCCCCTTCCCCCCACAGCTACGAAAAAAAGTTTTTGTTTTTTTACTTTTTTTAGGGAGGTTTAATGGTTAAAAAAGAAATTTATAGTTAAAAAAATTTGGGGTTTCCCCGAAAAAGGGGGGGGAAATGAGTTAGCTATCGGGGGATTAAGTTGTGTTAGTTTGGTTCAAAGCTTGAAAAAAAAACCGCGGGGTAGGTAGGCAAGTGAAAAAAAGGGTAAGAGGGGGGCAAAATGGAAATAAAAATGGGGCTCTGTAAAGGGGAAAATGTGGGGGGAGGGCATAGAGCGTCGGGTCAAATGGAGGGGGAATGTTGAAGGAAAGGGGGGGGGGAGAAATCACTGTATGGGGGAAAAAACTGCCCAAAAAAAAAAGGGCTATTAGGGAAAAAAAAATCAAATTTTTAACTTTAAGGAAATTTTTAGTTATAGAAGTGGAAGAAAAAAAAAGAAATGAAATAGGGGGGAAAAACAGGGAAAAAGGTTTTAAAAAGTAAATCAAAAAAAAAATGTCAGGGGGGGGGGGGGGGGCCGGGAAGAAGGACACTTTTTTTTTTTTTTTTAGGAAAATTTAAGGGGGAGGTCCTTTTGAGCATCTAAGGGGGGAGGGGGGTTTTAAAAGGATAATGGGGGAAAAAAAAAAAAGGGAAGGGTGATGAACGGCAGAGGAGATTTTTTGGGGGTTTTTTTAAGTGACTGGGAGGGGGGGGGAGGAGGTAGGGGGAACTTGAGGAGGGGAGGATATTTGGACAAAAACTTTGAATGTAGACCCCCAAAGGAATAGGGGATTGGGGAGAGGGGGGATGAAGGAAGTGAATTATTCATTTTGGATTTCATTTTATGAAATTTTGGGGGATTTTTTTAAAAAGAGTTTTTGGAGGGGAGGGGGAGGGGGGGGGAGGCCCCCCCCCCGAAAACAAATTTTTTTCCCCTTAAATGTGCCGGGGGAAAAAGGGGGGGGAATAAAATTTTTGGAGGATTTGGGAAAGAGGGGTGATTTTTTTTTGGGGAGAGGAAAGGGGATTAGTTTTGCTTTTTAGCAATTTTTTTTAGCAATTATTATTCCTGGCCTGTGGTTTTTGTTTTGCCCCCCCATAGCAACTTAAGCCCAGGGGGGGGGCCCCCAAAAAAATTTGCCCCCCCCCCCCCCATTATTTTTAGGTTTTACAAAAGTTTGTGCTATATTCCCCTTTTTCCCCAACTTTTTTGTATTTTAGTTTTGGGTTTTTAAAGAGAAGGGATCGGGGGGGAAAAAAGGGGGGTTTAAAAGAAAGAAAACTAAGTTTTTGTTTTTTTGGATCCCCATGTTTTTTTCCTGGGGTAAAAAGTTTTTTGTTAGAAATTTTAAAAACATTAATCAAATTAAAAAAAAACTTTATTTAAAAAAATTTTTTTTTTTTTTTAAAAAAAAAAACATATATTTTTTTTTTTTTTTTTTTTACTTTTTGGAACTAAAGTTTTTTTTTTTGGGTTTTCTTTCAGAAAAAAAAAAAAGAAAGAAAAAAAAAAAAAAAAAAAAAAAAAAAAAAAAAAAAAAAAAAAAAAAAAAAAAAAAAAAAAATTTTAAACTGAAAGGTTTCCCCAACCCCAGAAAATTAAATTTTTTTCCCTGCTGGGATCACAGAACTTGATCCATATTTTCTATTTTCAAGTCATTTAAAAAAATAAGGGGGCCCTCTTAGTTATGGTTTTTAAATAAAATGTACATAATAAAATGAAAAAAAAAAAAAAGTTTTCCTAAGAAATCTGAAAACCTTTCCCTAAAAAATTTATTTAAAAATTTGTTTTTTATTTTTTTTTTTCAAAAAAAAAAAATCAAGAAACCTTTAATTTTTCTCATTTTTTTTTTTTTTGGGGGACAGACAAATACTCAAAGCTTTTTAGCTCTAGGGGGGACAAAAAAAAATAGATTGAAAAATAAAATCATTCCAGTGTACTAACCCCCATTTCAACTAAATTTTCTTGAAAATTTTTTTTAATATTTTGAACAAAATCTCCTTTTTTTTTAGTTCTTTAATTAGGGATCCACATTATACCCTTTCAGTTTTAATTAACATATAAATTATAGTTTTTTTAAATACAAAAAAAAAAAACTAAAGTTTTTAAAATCATGGGTTAAAAAAAAAAAACCCAGTAAAAATTTCTCAATGGCAGGAAAAACAGTTTTTCAAATGTGATAAATTATAAAAACCATAGTCTAAAAAAAAAATTTTGCTTCAAAAAAGGGGCCGACCTAAAAAATGGACTGTAAAGGTTTTTTAAAAAAAAAAACCCTTACCTGTTCGTAGTTGAAAAAGTCCTCCAGGGTTTTCCTGCCCCCCTTGGTCGGGGGATTTTAGAGGAAACCCCAAAAAATAATGCATTTTTGTTTTTTTTCCTTTTCTTTTAAAAAATTTTTTTTTCCTTTTTTTTTTTTTTTTTTTAAATTTTTTTTGGGGGACAAAAACTGGTTTTTTTTTTTTTTTTTTTTTTTTTTTGACCAGGGGTCTTTTGGGGGGTTTTAAAAAAAAACCCCTATTTCGACTTAAAGTTTATCACCCTTTTTAAAGGTCCAATTTTGCATGTAATTTTTTTTTATTGTGCTTTTATTTTTTTCCTTTTCTCTAGCAATGTAAAAAAATTGGTTAGTTTTTTTTTTGAAGTTGGCTTTTAAAAAAACACAGTCCCCCAATTTTTAAGTAAATGTGAATAATTAGTAAGGGTTAATATTTAAAAAAAAAAAGTGAAAAATTGAAAAAAGTTATCAAAAGAAAGGAAAAAGTTTGTTACAACTGTGCAAAAAAAAAAAAAGGGCCAAATTTTTTTTTTTTTTTAAAAAAATAATTTTTTTAAAAAAAAAAAAAAAAAAAAAAAAAAATTTTAAAAAAAAAAAAAAAAAAACGAAATACCATTTTTTTTTTTTTTTATTTATTTTTAAATTTTTAAAATTTTTTTTAATTTATTTATTTTTTTATTTAATTAATTCATTAATTATTATTATTATTATTTTTTTTTATTTTTAATTCTACTTATCTTTTTTTATATTTTTTTATATTTTTTTTCTTATGAATGAAAAAAAAAATAATGAAAAGTTGTTAGGGAAAAAATTTTTCCCCAATTTTGAAAAATATTTGTAAAAAATAAAATGGGGGAAAAAGTTTTTTTTTTCCCCCCAAACCATTTTCCTTTCCATCCCACCCCAAATTTCCCTCCTCCCACCACCATCCCATCCATCCACCCCCCACCCACCATCCACCATCATCCTCCCCTCTCCCCCCTCACTTTCCCCCTTTTAAAACCCCCACTCAAAACCCTCACCTCTCACCCCCCTTTTTCACCTTTCCTCCCCCCTTCACTCCTCAAAACCCCCCTCCTCCCCCCTTTTTTCCCCCCCCCTCCCCCCCTCCCCCTTTTCCTTTCCCCCCTTATTTTCCCTTTTTCCCCTTTTCCCCCCTCCCCCTCCCCTTTCCCCTTCTTTCCCTTTTTTTTTCTCCCCTCTTTTCCCTCCTTTCCCCCTTTTCCCCTCTTTCCCTTTTTTTTCCCTTTTTTCCCCCTTTTTTTTTCCCCCCCTTCCCCCTTTTCCCCCCTTTTTCCCTTTTCCCAAAAACTCAACACCTTTTTTACTCCCCCCACGCCCCCAAAAAAACAAAAAAACAAAACACCACGCCCGTACGCATGCAGCACGCACACACGGGCAACGCACCCGGGGCAAACTTCCCCCTCAAAACTCAACATGATAAATTTTGGGTTTACTATTCTCTATTTCCCACTTTTCTCCTTCACTCATCTCATCCGTCTTCCCTCTTTCTTGTTTCTTTTATCCTTTTTTCTCTTTTTCTCTTTTCTTCTCTTCTTTTCGCTGCTTACACACAAAATAGTAGGGAAAAAAAAAAAAGATGGTATATCACTGGTTATAAAAATTAAAATAAAATAATGCTGCCACAAATAAAAAATGAATAGGAAGAGGAGAATAAAATTAGCACAAACAAGAGAGTACCAAAAAAGGAACGTATTATTATTGAGTACTATTTTTAAGGTCTGGGGTAAAGGAGGATTAGTTCTCCTGTAAATTTACGAAACTTGTTCTGTGGTTATGATTTTAGGCAACAAAAAAATATCTGTCTCCCACAGGAGGCAAAAGTTGTAACATGTATTATTCTTCATATTTGGAAGAAAAAAAATAAAAATATTCTCTGACAAGTAGGAAAGGAAGTATTCCAGTTCTCCCCAGGTTTCCTACGTGAAGATGAAGATGACTCGGAAAATACCTAGTATGCAGGTATGGTTTATAGTCGACCACATCAAAATGATAGTCTTTCTTTTTTTTGGTTTTTGCCTTTAGTTTTTTTTTTTTTTGTTCAATAGAATTATGATGATTACAACATTTTGTCTCTCACATTAATATTTAACTCTTTTCTTTTTACAAGATTCTGTGCAATTATTTTTGAGGCTTAAAGTTCCAAAATAATATATGAAAACAACAACACGGTTTGAAAATGTTTACATTTTCTTTTTTATTTTTTTTTTTATCTTTTATTTTTTTTTCTTTTATTTTTTGTTTTTTTATTATTTATATTATTTTTTTATTTTTATTTATTTTCTATTTTTTTTTTATATTTTATTGTTTTATTTAATTTTTTTTTTTCTTTTTTTTTTTTTTTTTACCCACCCCTCCCTCTTTTTATTTTTTTTTTTATTATCTTTTTTTTTATTTTTTTTTTTTTTTTGTTTTTTTTTTTTTTGTTTATTTTTTAAAATTTGTTTGAAAATCATTTGGCTGATATTACACACTAAAAAAAGTTCTGTGAGTGATGCCTGCGGAAGGGGGGAGTGGAATAATAATGGTACATCTTTGGTGGTGTTCATGTGGTACCCCAAGGTTTTACTCGGTCGACAAGATTACTTCATGACAATAATTACACAAAAAAATATAAAAAAAAAGAAAATAGAGTTATATACAAAATGAGAAAAAACCAAATGTGAAACCCCTTTAAAATACATCACTGCCACATATTACCATAATGTCATTACCAAATCAGATGAATTAATTACAATTTAAATTGCCAATATACTTTTCTAATTACTCGTAAATTCTAATATAGTTTGTATTTTCTAATGTAAACTACAGTTGAAACTAAGATTAAAAAATAAAAGAAAATAAACAAAATGACTACCATTAGAAATTCTTTTTCTTACCTCAACACTTATTCATAAAGCCTATCCTTTCAGGACATATTGATATCCCTTATTGCTATTCACGAAAGCGTGTGTGACAACCTTCTCACAGCATAAATTAGATAAAAAGAGACAAAAAAAAAGCTTCTAGGCATCACCTTACAAACCCAAAACCGATAAAAGTTTTTTGTTTTTTTTTTTTACATTTTAAAAATAATGTTACCATGAAATCATTTACCTTAGGTATCATCTTTTTTTTTTTCTTTTAAATTATTGAAAAGGTCAGTTAACAATCCCAGCAGATGGGGGACATGCCCGATCTAACCCCCATATACCGGGGTGGGAAGATGGTTTTTGTCTTTTTTTTTTTTCTTTTTTTTTTTGTATGCAGGCAAAACCCTTGCCCAACACGCAAAAAAAATAATAATAAAAAATAAAACAATTTATTGGCCTTTTTGGCAACAATGGGCCTTGTTATAATCAGTATGTGAATAAAATAGGAATTTTAAAATTACATTATTTCAACAAATATGCAAAATATAATGCAGTGTTTCTTACTGGCCTAAGCAACTCGCACATATCATGGTATAACCTGTACACTAAAAAATAATAAGCCTCAGGCCGGTCAAACTGTTTTTGATGTTTTTGTTTTTTTGATGTGTTGTTTTGTTGTTGTTGTTTTTTGATTTGTTTTTGTGTTTTTTTTGTTTTTGTTGTTTTTTCTTTTGTTTTTTGTTTTTTGTTTGTTTTTGTTTTTTTTTTGTGTTTGAAAATGGGCTTTTAAAGTTATCTATAAGTTTTAATAAATGTTTTTTTTTTCTTATTAAAGTATTTAATTTATTTTTTTTTTTTTATTTTTAATTTTAAGTATTTTTTTTTTATTATTTTTTTTTATTTTTTTTTTTTTGTTTATATATTTTTTAATTTTGCTACCAAGAAGAGAGAGCGAAGAAAGAAAGAAGAGGAAGAGAAGTGAGAAGCAAGGTAGAAGAGAAAAGAAGAAGGAAGAAGAAGAAAAGAAGGAAGAAAGAAGAGAAGAAGAAGAAGAAGAAAAGAGAAGGAAAGAAGAAAAAGAGAAACCCAGAAGAAGAAGAAGAAAAGAAAGAAAACAACCTAATATTAATCTAGTCCCGTATTATTCCCCTAACTAGCCATATTCACTATCCATATCATTTAAACTATGCTATTAAGCAAACGTTATTGCTACATACTGCACTTTCATTAGAGAACTAAAGCAGAGGGGACGGTTAGATGATAAAAAATGGAAAAAAAAAAAACTAAAACTCTTCAAACATTGCCTACACCCCTAAAATTTCCTAACACGAAGCAAATAATTCTGTACTTTACATCCAGTTACAAGTGCTCAACTTGATATTTTTCATAAGGTAAAAGTTAGAAAAGAGCTACTTGTTTAAAACATGCTGTGGTTTATTCCTTTTTTTATCTTTTTTTTTTTTTTTTTTTTTTTTACTTTCTTTCATAAAGTTATTAACCAGCGAAAAAATATACTTTTTCTTTCTCTACACCCTCTTTTTTTTCTTTTAATCACACATCTGCTACTCTAAGAATAAAATGTTGATAACAACCTGAACTCTTGTTCACAAACGCCGGATCAAGGCTATTGGTTTAATGTTACATTAAATAAATTACTTTTCGTTTTTTGAGGCGTTTATTTGCCAAGTTTTGTAATATACAGAGACCCACAAGCACTCTTTTGTTGATCTATTTTTTATTCATAAAATTTTATCTGGGGAAGTCGTATGAAAATTTCATAAAATCGTTCCTGAAATCCTCGATATTGGTCATATATAAAAAAATTTCCCAAACTCTACTTAAATTGAACATATCCATTCAGAAGCAACTTCCATGCATCTTGGCAGCTTTTAAAATCCTGTCTTCAGTCTTTTTTTTTTTCTTAACATGGGCATTTTGCACTTCAATAAAAAGTTATGACAAAACGAAGATTTTTGAAGGACTGTGGCCAATTGAAACTCTTTAACCCTTATTACATCAGAGTTATAGGAAAATCTACTTATCATGAAAAAATAAGTACTATATATTCTCATATGGACATCCATCACAGATGGCAGTCTGAACTTGACTTTGTAGTAGACGCATAAAAGTGGTTATCGGGATGACCAGCACTGCCCTAAGATTTTTTTGTGAACGGGAATGCTACCCCCATGCATTCCCCCCCAGCCCCCCACCAGCTAGTTCCGGTGGGTCAGGGTGTACGCAATGGCCAAGCAAACATTTTCTATTTTTTTTTTTTTTTTTTTTTTTTTTTTATATTTTTTTTACTCAGCCAAAGCTTCGTGCGATTCACAAATTCTTACTTGTTGTGGGTGGACTCTGCCTGGCCCTCTTCGTTGTTGTCTGCAAAATCAAAAAGCCCACCCGCGGCTTCTAGGTGCTTCGGTATTATTAGAGCTCTGAATGTCTTAAGAATATCACAGTCTGTTATGTGCATTCATTACAAGTGAAATATCTTATTAATTCACCCAAAGATCAGTTTTAAGAAGTACTGTATAATCCATCAGATACTCTACCTATATTATTCTCGCACATGAATGCTCTGGCAAGGAATGGGTTATGCAAATGAAAATACATAATTAACAATCAATGCAGTAAAAATACCAAAAATAAAATCAAGAAAAAAAAATTATAAAAAATTAGTACACAGTAATTCAAAAAAAATAGTTACTACAGACTTTCAACATGCAAAAGTACAGGAGTATTTTAGTAGAACCCTTCATGCAAACACATTTATTACTGTCTGGCACAATCTTACAGCAAGCAACTTTGTAATTGTAGATAAAAAAAGAATTTAATTATTAAAAGTATATTAAAGTAGCCACAGCAAAGTAATAAAAAAGTTTATCAGTTGATCATTTTATAGCTTATCATCAGGAGAGATAAACACCACTATAAATATAAACAATTTTAATGAGGATCTCAATTAAATGGATTTATTCAGAATTTGAGCCTTCACTGACACCTCCTCCCCCCCCTCTCCCTTCTAAAGACCATCTTCCTACGGAGAGTAATGACCCAATGGGCTAATGTTACATAATAACAAAAGCATCAAAATTCCACTAACTATTTCACATATTAAACATTACATAAGTATCTGTATGAACCCTAGGTGTATGAAATTTTATAACATATTTCTTTTTTTCTATGATTGCTCCAACCCATTCTAAGAACCTGTACCATCACTCTTAGCTATTAGTAGTATTCTATGATTAATTGTTAACCTCTTGAACAAGGAGTACGGCTCATGAGATCTCAAAAATGTATATACAGCATACAAAAAACAGGCAGATGGTGGCACACTCAAAATCATCCTTTAAAAAAAACAAACCTAATAGATGGGTTCTCAAAACTTTGAAAATAAGAGAATGGAAAAAATAAATCTAACAAAAGAATTGTGTGCCCTTCAGGTTTATCATTAAAAAATCCTCTTTAGCTCTATTGATAAGAACATAATAATCTTCCAACATCTTATACATAATTCTAAATTTGTATATACCAATTATCTACACAAAAAATGTACCTAAAATATGGCCAACCAGTTTTCTGTTTGGAAAGTTCCAACTACAGGGTTTGTTTACAATTTGTAGTTTGATAACTAGGTGGTTTTATGATGAAGGGGGGGGGAAAGGAAAAAACATGTACTATTCATTATAGGATCTCTAATGGGTATATGGAAGGAAAACATTATATTTGTGGTAGGGGATTCCCCCAAATCGGTATATCATAGGAGAATATATGTAGAAAAACAACACCAATTGCTCCAATTACCTACTATCGGTCTTTCAGCCTATGCATGGCAGTAAAATACTGAGTCGTTGCAATCATTTTCAACATGCAAAAAACTGATTTTTATCATTCATCTATTATCTTGGTGGTTTTGTTATTACCCTCCAAACTACCAGCAAATCAACACAGATATGCTGATGCAAGCAGAGTTACGGATCCTTTTCCAAGGACCCAAAAAAAAAAACCCCCGGCAGTGGATTATGAAATACATAATTGCATAAATATACTAACATACATGCACACAACTACCATACATTTCTACTACAGCCATCCATTCTCATATTTGTGAGAATGCCAATATCTTAATCCCAATGAGATTAAAAAAGTGTCTGTGTGTTTTGCGGTTCGTGGGTTATGTCGTCCTCAAGTTGTTGTGGTGATGCTGGTCATTGTTTTACGGTGTGTTGGTGCCACCCGTGTTTTGGGTTGTGTGTGCTGTGTGTATGTTCCTGTTTTTTTTGGGGTTGTTATGGTTTGCGTGAGGTGATTGTGAGTGAGTGAGTACGAGAGTGAGTGTGCGTGAGTGAAAGTGAGTGTATGTGCATCGCGGCAGGATGGGTGGTGAGTGATTGACGGAACCGTAGATTGTGAGTGAGTGGAGTTGGAGGGAGTAGCACGTGAGTTGAGGAGTGAGTGGGGGACTTGTTGAAGTATCGTAGAGAGGTGAGTGATGTTTGACGTTGAGTGAGTCAGATGGGTGAGTGAGTTTGAACTCTTGTTCCCCCGTGAAGGGCTAGACTGGGTGAATAGAGAGTGAGAGTGGACGTGTGAGTTGGAGTGATTATGTGAGTGAGGAGCGAGTGAGTGAACATGGTGACGGAAGTGAGTGAGTGAGTGAGAGTGAGGTGAGTTGGGGAAAGGAGGTTGAGATAATAGTGAGTAGAGGGTTTGAGTGAGTGAGTTGAGTGACGTGACGTGAGTTGTGAGTGTGTGTGTTTACTTGTCTCGTGACGTTTCTTGTATCCGTTTTGCAAGATTCTTTGTGCTGACTTACGTGACGTGAGTGAGTGGAGTGAGTTTCGAGTGAGTTTTGAGAGAGAGAGAGAGAGAGGAGAGAGAGAGAGGAGAGAGGAGGAGAGAGAGAGAGAGAGAGAGAGAGTGTCCCGTTGGTGTGTATGTCGGTGTGTCAGTTATAAGCTTGTGTGTGTGTGTGTGTGTGCTCGTGTGTGTGGTGTGGGGTGTTGTTGTGTTGTTGTGTGTAATGTGTGTTGTTTTTGGGTGTCCGAGTATTGATCTTGTTTGTGTGTGTGTGTGTGTTGTGTGTTGTGTGATTTAATTGGTGTGGATCATGAGCTGTGGGTGTGGGGGGGAGGGGGGGAGGGGGGGGGGGGGGGGGGGGGGGATGGGAAAAAAGGTGGATATGGACGGTGGAGTTGGATTGTGGAGGTGTGTGTAATATGTTGATTTTTTCTTTGTTACCAAACTTTTCAGGACCCTCCCCCCCCCTTCCCATGTGTTTTTTTTTTTCATTTCACTAGTTAAAAATACATGAGACACACTCTATGCCGGCATACATCTGTGCACCCCACAACACATGCACACATATTTTATAAGAAAAAAAAAAAAATTTTACTGGAAGAGGAATAAAAAAAATATGGCTTTTTTTTTTGTAAAACCTAATTTAACAGCCAGAGTTATTAAGCCTATGGAAAAATAAAAAAAAAAAAAAAAAAAGAGAGAAAAAAAAGGAGGAGAGGGGAAAAAGTACCACTGAAAAAATATAATAGCACTGTTTTACATTTTTTTGAGACAATTAATCTTCCCCAGTATTTTGTTCTGGCATCATCTAGGCTGTTGGATGATCCAATTTGCATTACTTTCTAACTTATTCTGTCCACACACACACAAACAAAAAAAAAAATGATGTAATAACATTTACAATTTTTTTCAGTTTTCATTTCAACTGTTGAACCTTTCATTATATCATGTGACCAGGAACAAGGGTAAACCCAGTTTAGTAAATCCCCAATATTTAGTTTTGCATCAAAAATCTTAAGACTTTTCATCATTATAGTAAACATGCTAAAGGTAAAATGATACATAATGGGCCAAAAGTTTTTTTTTCAAATAGTTGCACAGGTCTTCCTGAGCCGAGTCACAAAACAAAGAAACCTTTTTTTATACTCAATTTCACTGGGAAGGGAAAAGCTAACATTGAGAGAACGTCTTTAATTACACACAAGTACCCCACCCTCCAATACGGCCTTTTATTCCTGGTTCTCAGCTAAAATGGCCTTGACATTACCCCTTCTGAACATTCGGTAGGGAGTAGGGAAAAAGTTTAGTATAAGTACACAACAAGCAAGCGAAGAAGCTAAGAATAAAGGAAGAAGCTACCTACATAAGCAACATAAAGAAAATTACTCAAAATAGTAAAATCCAGTAAAATAAAAATAAAGTCAAAAAAAAAAATAAGTTTAGGAGGCGAAAGGGATGGGAAGGAGGGAGGGGAAAAAAAAATCCAAAACTAAGTTACATTTGGAAAAAACGCAGCAACGATAACCATAATAACGGTGAGCAGGAAGAAAAGCAAAAGTATTTTCCTTTAATATATTTCACAATAACAGCAATAAAAAAAAAAGTTGATATTAATAGTGATAAATAATAACTTTTTTTTTATAAAAAAAAAAAAAAAATAGATAAGCCAAAGGATTATCATAATTCAGATAGCGTTTGAGACTAATCCGTTAAATTAAAATGAACATAAAACCATGGCAGTCACTTGACTATGTGTGGTCATTTCCAACATCGGTGTGTATAAGAGATCTGGGTAATGTTATACAGAGAGGATCGCTATATCGCCACTGGACACCAGCAACTTCTACAAAAACCCTGTCAAGAAAATTCTTAAAACACTGGTGGGGCCGGACCAGACGGGGAGGCTGTGGGTAGAGGCCACAAAACCCCACCGAAAGATATTGTATCACAGTCATCCACTCAGTTTTACTAAACACAAGTGATCTCTGAACAGATATCCATGACCAAAATAGTTTTGTATTAAATAAAATACACGACAAAATGAGGACTTCCGAACAGTTTAATATATATGTATTAGGACAACAAATCACATATAGCAGCATGTGTGGCATATACGAAAAAAAAGTATCTATAAAATTTGGTCATATATGTGTCTTAGTGCAATGTTGTTATAAGAAAAAGTATTTTAAAAATAGAGGGGAAAACACCAATATATAAATCATGACAAAACATAAATTTTAAAAAAAAAAATGAACCTTTCATGCAGTCAGTATTATCAATTGATAATCATGAGAATTGTGCATTTATGTTTTTTGTATAAGCATATGCACTTGCACATGTTCAAAGTTGTGTATGTTTAAAATGACTAAAGGTGTTTGGGTAAATAACAGACGTGTAAAGGAGCAGGGGGAGAAAGGAAAGGAAGGAATTCATTTGTAAAAAAAAAAAAAAAAAAAAACAGGGGAAGGCAGGAAAAAAAAAAAATGAATATGGGGAAAAGGAATGAGGACAGAAGGAAGGAAAGGAAGGAAAAAGTAAAACTAGAAAAGGAAGGAAGGAAGAGGAAAAGGAGGGAAGGGAGGAAGAGAGAAAAAAAAAACAAAAAAAAAAAAAAAAAAAAAAAAATAAAAAAAAAAAAAAAAAAAAAAAAAAAAAAAAACACAAAAAAAAAAAAAAAAAAAAAAAAAAAAAAAAAAAAAAAATAAAAAAAAAAAAAAAAAAAAAAAAAAAAAAAAAAAAAAAAGAAACAAAAAAAAAAAAAAAAAAAAAAAAAAAAACATGAGCCTCCCTACAATAAAACCAAAAAAAAAAAAAAAAAAAAAAAAAAAAAAAAAAAAAACAAGAAAAAAAAAAAAAAAAAAAAAAAAAAAAAAAAAAAAAAAAGGATAGAGGAGGGGGATAAGGAAGGGCGCGAAGGGGGGAGGGGAGTGTAGGATAATTGGAACGAGGGAGAAAGGAGAAAGGAGAAAGAAGAGAGAGGAAAGAAAGTGAGAAAGAAGGGACTGTGGGGAGAGGGGAGGTAGGGAGGGGGTGGGGGGTGTGAGGGGCAGGGGTGACCTAGGGAGGGAGGAGGGGGAATGGAATTCGGGAGGGGGGGGGACGAGTCTAGGGATTTAGGAAGAGGGATTAGAGGGTTCAAAAGGGATAGGGGAGGGGGGAGGCGAGGGCGTGTAGTAGGAAGAGGGAGGAGGGATGGGGAGAAGGGAGGAGTTTACTCGCATGGAGCGGACGGGTGTAATGAGGGACGGAGGGAAAGGAGAGATGGTTGATGATTTAGTCAGGAAGAGAGAAAGAAGGGAGGGAGGTCTGGATGGGGAGCGAGGAGGGAGAGAGGGTGAGGGGGCGGGGGAGAGGAGAGGGAGGAGCTAGGGGAGGGGGGGGAAAGGGAGTGAGGTGGTGGAGGGGTGGGGTGGCGGACAGGAGAAAGGAGACGGGGGGGAGGAGAAGGGGAGGAGCGGAAGGGGAGAGAGAGATGAGGGGGGTGGGGTGAACGGGGAGGGGGAAGGGGGGGTGAGAAGGAGAGGGACAAGGGAGGGGACGAAAGAGACGGGGGGGGGATGGGGGAGGGACGGAGAGGAAGGGGAGGGGGGTAGGGGGTGAGCGAGGAGGGGGAGGAACGTTTGTAGAGGGAAAGAGAAGTACGGAAGACGATGGAGAGGGGGAGAAGGAGGGGAAGGTGGGGGGAAAGACCAAGGAAGGGGGGGGACAGAACGAACGAAAAGAGACAAGGGAGGAGACAGAGAGGGGAGAGGGGAGAAATGGAGGTGATGCGGACGGGGGTAAGAGAAGGATGCTGGGAAGTCGGGTGAGGGGAATTCGAACGGATGGGTGTTGGAGAAGGGGTGGGAGAGGAAAAGGAAGAGCGGGAAAGGTGACGGGGAGGAAGAGGGAGGAAGAGGAGATGTGGGTGAGGAGGGGAGGGGACAGTGGGGGGGGGGTTGAAGGGCCGGCGTGGGAGAAGGGAAGGAGGCAAGGGGGAGGAGGGCAGGGTGGGGGTGAAGGGGCGTGGGGGGGAGACGTAGGCTGGAGGGGGCGGGGGTAACAAGGATGAAGAAGAAGGGTAATTAAAAATTTAAAGGTGAGAAGAAGGGAATGGGGAGATAGGAGGAAGGAGGGTAGGAGAGGGAGTAAGGGAGAGAGCAAGCAAAAGGGAGGGGGAAGGCTAAGAAGGGAAGGGAGACCAGAAGAGAGAAGGGAGAAGGGAGAAGGGAGAAGGGAGAAGGAAGGAAAAAGGAAAGAGGAAAGGAGGAAGGGAAGAAAGAAAGTAAGAAAGAGCAGGAAAATGAGAATGAGAGTGAGAGAGCAGGAAAATATGAGAATGAGAAAGTGAGAGTGAGAGAGTGAGAAAGAAAGGGTATGTGTGTGTGTGTGTGTGTGTGTGGTGTGTGTGTGTGGTGTGTGTGTGTGTAGTGTGTGTGTGTGTAGTGTGTAGAGCGTGTGTGTTTGAGCGTGTGTGTTGTGAGCAGTGTGTGTGTAAGCATGGGTGTGTGAGCATGTGTTGAGTATGTGTGTGAGCATGGGTGTGTGAGCATGTGTATGAGCATGGGTGTGTGAGCATGGGTGTATGAGCATATGTTTGTGTGAGCTTGCCTGTGGTGTGTGTAAGCAATGTGTGTGGATGTGTTGACCATGGTGTGTGAGCATGTGTTATATGCATGCAAGTGTATGTGTGCAATCTTTTGCTTTCTCACACTACGCTTGGCAGCATTCTTGAGTGATAAAATAAAGCATTCAACGAACACTCTTGAAAGCAAGCCTTGGGCACTATTCACATATATAAAACAGTTGTACCATTCATCTGAATTTCATATAATATTAGCCCTGATATCATTTTCATTGATAAAACGTTAAAAAAGGAATCACTAACATTAAACAGAAATCCTGCATAAGCTTGAAAAAAATGCTCTTCAAGTGTTCCCTGAAAGGAGACAGAATTTGGACACTTCCTAAACAAAAAATCAAGAATCTAAGAAATTTATTATTATCATCAAACTATCTGCTACTTTTTTATGCAGACAGATTGTATGTATCGTCGCCAAGATGACTAACATTTTACATCTTCCGACAGTCCACGGGAATCACGGACTAAAAAACAACACAAGCCACTAGAAACATGTGTTGTGTGCAGCAATTATTTCAATGAAAGGCTTCAAATCTAACAATCATTGGAAGTTTGTATCTTGGACAACGTGAACTATCAATAATAGAAAGTCAGACTGCATGATCCTATTGTTGCATACTGAACCCTTCAGTATAATACTATTATAAACTTATATATCTATACAATCGTGTTCTTAGCATAAAGGTCTTACACATCTTTTTTTTTCAATGAAACCACCTCAACATTCAAGAAAAAATACTACTAACACAAGTAACAGCATTAAAGGGTTGCTTATAAAATGAGCGTACTTTGATCTCCCTTCTCTCAGCAACTGACAACATATTCTTTAAAATAGTGATGTTTAAAACCACTAGTTAATCTATCAAAGGTCGTACATAAAATTTTAGTAGAGAATTTGCAATTAATGGTACAACAAGTTACTAATTTAAAACAAAGATATTATCACCGTCTCGTAACGTAAGAACCTGACATGAAGCTAATACCTTGTTTGAGGCATGTTTGAGGACCTGCTTTGCAATTCTAAGCTGTGGAAATATCTTTATCATTACCAATAGCAATAAATTTTTAATGAGAGCACAGTCCTAGCATTATAAATTTTAAAGGGTTACATTAAATGGCAAACCGAGGCCTAGGAACAAAACGAAAAAGCAAAAAAAACAAAGCCACCATTTACAACAAAATACCAAATATCAGGTTCTGATGTGGTTTTCATAAGTAAGAATATGGTGTTTATGAAGGTGTTGCTTTGAATATAGAAAGAGCCTGTGGAACACCAGTTTGAATGTATCTGCATAAAACTATGCATGTGTGTCTTAAAATATGCATGTGCTTGTATTTAGGTATTGGGGTAATTAAAAGTGAGATAGTGTCTGCATAGGCATATGCATGTGCTGGTGCGTGTGCGCATGTATATGCATGTGCATGTACCTTAAGGAAATTCACATGTAAAATAAGCTCCTCCAGAAACTAATTGACAAAACTTCCTATATACACAAAAAGGGAAGCATAAATATACAGCACAAG
>NC_051388.1:49557919-49565905 GCF_015228065.2 Penaeus monodon | reverse complement strand
ATCTATTATGCATTCAAACTGCAATGCTATTTACACACAGTATTATGCAGATACATTCAAACTGGTGTTCCACAGGCTCTTCTATATTCAAAGCAACACCTTCATAAACACCATATTCTTACTTATGAAAACCACATCAGAACCTGATATTTGGTATTTTGTTGTTAAATGGTGAATTTGTTTTTGCTTTTTGTTCCTAGGCCCTCGGTTTCATTTAATGTATACCCTTAATTAATAATGGCTAGGACTGTGCTCTAATGAAAAATTTATTCTATTGGTAATGATAAAGATATTTCCCAGCTTAGAATTGCAAAGCAGGTCCTCAAAACATGCCCTCAAACCAAGGTAATTAGCTGTCATGTCAGGTTCTTAAAGTTAAGAGACGGGTGATAATATCTTGTTTAAAGGTAGTAACTTGTTGTACCATTTAATGGCAAATTATCTACTAAAATTTTATGTACACCTTGATAGATTAACTAGTGGTTTTAACTCAATATTTTAAGAATATGTGTCAGTTGCTGAGAGAAATGGAGATCAAAGTACTTCATTTTATTAAGCAACCCTTTAATGCATGTGACTTGTGTTAGTATGTAATTTTTTCTTGAATGTTTGAGGTGTTTCCTTTAAGATGTGTAAGACCTTTATGCTAAGAACATACAGATTGTATAGATAGATAAGTTATAATAGTATGTATACTGAAAGGGTTCAGTATGCAACAAATAAGGATCATGCAGGCTGACTTTCTTATTATTGATAGTTCACTGTTGTCCAAGTACAAACTTCCAATGATGTTAGATTTGAAGCCTTTCATTGAAATAATTGCTGCACACGACACGATGTTCTAAGTGCTTGTGTTGTTTTTTAGTCGTGATTCCAGTGGACTGTCGGGAAGATGTAAAATGTTAGATCATCTTGCTATCGATACCAGACAATCTGCATGCATAAAAAAAAGTAGCAGATAGTTTGATGATAAGAATAAATTCTTAGATTCTTTGATTTTTGTTTAGGAAGTGTCAAATTCTGTCTTCCTTTCAGGGAACACTTGAAGAGCATTTTTTTCAAGCTTATGCAGGATTTTCTGTTTAATGTTAGTGATTCCTTTTTTACGTTTTATCAATGAAAATGATATCAGGGCTAATATTATATGAATTACAGATGATGGTACAACTGTTTTATATATGTGATAGTGCCAAGGCTTGCTTTCAAGAGTGTTCGTTTGAATGCTTATTTTATCACTCAAGAATGCTGCCAGCTTAGTGTGAGAAAAAAAAAGAATTGCACACATACACTTGCATGCATATAACACATGCTCACACACACATGGTCACACACACACACATGCTTACACACACACACATGCTCACACAAACATATGTAACATATGCTCATACACCCATGCTCACACATCCATGCTCATACACCCATGCTCACACACACATACTCAACACGTTCTCACACACCCATGCTCACACACACATACTCAACACGTGCTCATACACCCATACTCACACACATACGCTCACACACCCATGCTCACACACACACGCTCACACACACACGCTCACACACACATGCTCACACACACACACACCCACACAACAGCTCACACATACGCTCACACACACTGCCCCACACACACACACGCTCACACACACACGCTCACACACACCACACGCTCACACACACACGCTGACACACACACGCTCACACACACACGCTCACACACACACACATACCCTTTCTTTCTCACTCTCTCACTCTCATTCTCATTTTCCTGCTCTTTCTTTCTTTCTTTCTTTCCCTTCCTCCTTTCCTCTTTCCTTTTTCCTTCCTTTCTTCCCTCTTCTTCTTCCTTCTCCCTTCTCCCTTCTCCCTCTCCCTCCCTCCCTCCCTCCCTCCCTCCCTCCCTCCCTCCCTCCCTCCCTCCCTCCCTCCCTCCCTCCCTCCCTCACTTCCTTTCTCCCTCCCTTCCTCCCTTCCTTCCTTCCTTTTTTTCTCTCTTCCTCCCTTCCTCCTTTCTT
Source organism: Penaeus monodon (assembly GCF_015228065.2). Lineage (NCBI taxonomy): Eukaryota > Metazoa > Arthropoda > Malacostraca > Decapoda > Penaeidae > Penaeus > Penaeus monodon. Next base: position 49,563,884 of record NC_051388.1, on the reverse strand, counting down.
CCTCCCTTCCTTCCTTCCTTCCTTCTGTCCTTCCTATTCCTGCCTTCCCCTGTTTTTTTTTATCCTTCCTTTCTCCCCTGCTCCTTTACATTCGTTATTTACCCACACTTTAGTCATATTTAAACATACTAAAACTTGAACATGTGCAAGTGCATATGCTTATACAAAAACATATGCACATTCTCATGATTATCAGATTGATACTGCATGAAAGGTGTCTTTTTTTTAAATTTATTTTTTGTCATGATTTATATATTGGTGTTTTCCCTCGAGTTTAATACTTTTCTATACATTGCACTAAGACACATATCATGACCAAATTTATTAGATAATTTCGTTATGCCAATGCTGCTATATGTGATTTGTTGTCTAATACATATATTAACTGTTCTGAAGTCCTCATTTTGTCGTGTAGTTTATTTAATAACATTTGGTCATGGATATCTGTTCAGGAATCACTTGTGTTAGTAAAACTGAGTGGATGACTGTGATACAATATATTTCGGTGGTTGTGGCCTCTACCCCCTCTCCGCCCCACCAGTGTTAAGAATTTCTTGAAGGGTTTTTGTAGAAGTGCTGGTCCAGTTGGCGATATAGCGATCCTCTCTGTATAACATTACCCAGATCTCTTATACCACCGATGTTGATGACAACACATAGTCAAGTGTTGCCATGATTTTATGTCAGTTTATTTAACGGATTAAGTCTAACGCTATCTGAATTATGATAATCTTTGGCTTATCTATTTTTTTAAAAGTTATTATCACTATTATACAACTTTTTTTTTATTGCTGTTATTGTGAAATATATTAAAGGAAAATAATTTTTCTGCTCACCGTATTTGGGTTATCTTGCGTTTTCAAATGTACTTAGTTTGGAATTTCTAAAACTTCCCTACTCCCTACCGTATGTTCAGAAGGGTATGTCAAGGCCATTGCTGAGAACCAGGAATAAAAGGCGTTTCTCAATGTTAGCTTTCCCTGCCCAGTGAAAATTGAGTATAACAAAAGGTTTCTTTGTTGACTGGCTCAGGAAGACTGTGCACTATTTGAAACTTTGGCCATTATGTATCATTTTACCTTTCAGCATGTAACTATAATGATGAAAAGTCTTAAGATTTTTGATGCAAAACTAAATATTGGGGATTTACTAAAACTGTTACCTGTTCTGGTCACATGATTATAATGAAAGGTTCACAGGTGATGAAAACTGAATTGTAAATGTTATTACATCATTTTTGTTTGTGTGTGTGTGACAGATAGTAGAAAGTAATGCAAATGGATCATCCAACAGTCTAATGATGCCAACAATACTGGGGAAGATTAATTGTCTCAAAATGTAAAACAGTGCTATATTTTTCAGTGGTAATTTTTCTTTTTTTCTCTCTTTTTTTTTTCCATAGGCTTAATAACTCTGGCTGTTAAATTAGGTTTACAGCCATTTATCCTCTCCAGTATTTTTTTTTTTTTCTTATATATGTGTGCATGTGTTGGGTGCATGTATGCCGGCATAGAAGTGTGTCTCATGTATTAACTAGTGAATGAACATGGGAAGGGGGGGAGGGTCCTGAAAAGCTTGGTGACAAAGAAAATCACATACACACACATCCACATCCAACTCCACGTCCATATCCATATCCATATCCACATCCATATCCACATCCATATCCATAATCACAGACACACACACACACACACACACACACACACACACACACACACACACACACACACACACACACACACACACACACACACACACACACACACACTCCTCTCCTCTCTCTCCTCTCCTCTCCTCTCTCTCTCTCTCCTCTCTCCTCTCTCACTCTCTCTCACTCACTCACTCACTCACTCACTCACTCACTCACTCACTCACTCACTCCACACACACACACACACACACACACACACACACACACACACACACACACACACACACACACACTTTTTTTATCTCATGGGATTAAAGATATTGGCATCTCACAAATATGATAATGGATGGCTGTATGTAGAATGTATGTATTTGTGTGCATGTATGTTAGTATATATGCAATTGTGTATTTCATCCACTGCGTTTGTCTTGAAAGGATCGTACCTGCTTGCATCAGCATATCTGTGTTGATTTGCTGGTAGTCTGGAGGGTAATACACATAATAGATGATGATAAAAATCAGTTTTTGCATTGTTGAAATGATTGCACACTCAGTATTTAACTGCCAATGCAGCTGAAAGACCGATAGTAGGTAAGTGGAGCAATTGGTGTTGTTTCTATATATTCTCCTTGATATACCAGTTGGGAATCCTACCACAAATATATGTTTTCCTTCATATACCAATTAGGAGTCCTATAATGAATACATGTTTTCCCTTCATATACCACCTAGTTATCAAACTACAAATTGTAAACCTGTAGTTGGAACTTCCAAACAGAAAACTGTTGCCATATTTTAGGTACATTTTGTGTAGATAATTGGTATATAAAATTTAGAATATGTATAGATGTTGGAAGATTTAGTATGTTCATTATACATAGCTAAAGAAGGATTTTTATGATAAACCTGAAGGGCACAATTCTTTGTTAGATTTATTTTTCCATTCTCTTGATTTTCAAAGTTTTGAGAACCCATCTATTAGTTTAAGGATGATGTTTGAGTGTGTCACCATCTGACTGTTTTTGTATGCTGTATATACATTTTGAGATCTCATGAGGCCGTACTCATTGTTCAAGTTACAATTATCATAGAATACTACTAATAGCTAAGAGTGATGTACAGGTTCTTAGATGTTGGAGCATCATAGAAAAAAAGAAATATTTTATAAATTTCATACACCTAGAGGTTCATACAGAGTACTTTATGTAATGTTAATATGTGAAATAGTTAGTGATTTTGATGCCTTTTGTTATTAGGTAAATTAGGCCCATTGTCATTACTCTCCGTAGGAAGATGTCTTTAGTGTCAGTGAAGGCTCAAAATTACTGATAATGTCACATTTAATTGAAGATCCTCATTAAAGATGTTTATATTATAGTGGTGTTTATCTCTCCTGATGATAATTATATGATCAACTGATAAACTTTTTATTACTTTGTGTGGCTACTTTAATATACTTAATAATTCATTCTTTTTTTATCTACAATTACAAAGTTGCTTGCTGTAGATTGTGCATGACAGTAATAAATGTGTTGCATGAAGGGTTCTACTAAAATACTCCTTACTTTTGCATGTTGAAAGTCTGTAGTACATATTTTTTATGATTACTGTGTACTAATTTTTATTAATTTTTTCTTGATTTTATTTTGGTATTTTTACTGCATTGATTGTGTAATTGTGTATTTTCATTTAGCATAACCCATTCCTTGCCAGAGCATTCCATGTGCATAATATAGGGAGAGTATGCTGATGGATATACAGTACTTCTTAAACTGATCTTTGGGGGAAATTAATAGATATTTCACTTGTATTATGCACATAACAGACTGTGATATTCTGAAGACATTCAAGAGCTTAATAAGTAACCCTAGAGCTTTGATTTTTGCAGGCGAGTCCACCCACTTGTGAGCGCACGAAGCTTTGGCTGAGTATTTTGGCTTGGCATTGCGTACCTGACCCACCGGAACTGATGCATGTAGCATTTCCCGTTCACAATCTTAGGGCAGTGCTGGTCATCCCTTACCCACTTTATGCAGTCTACGACAAAGTTCAGTTCATCTGTGATGGATGGCCATATGAGAATATATAGTATTTTCATGGATAAGTAGATTTCCTATACTCTGATGTATAAGGGTTAAGTTCAATTGGCCACAGTCTTCAATCTTCAGTTTGTAATAACTTTTATTGAAGTGCAAATGCATGTTAAGAAAAAAAAAAAGACTGAAGACAGGATTTTAAAGCTGCCATGGAAGTTGCTCTGAAATGGATAAGTTCAATTTAAGTAGAGTTGGGATTTTTTTTATATATGACCAATATCAGAGGATTCAGGATTTTAGAAATTTTCATACGACTTCCAGATTTTATGAATAAGAAAAAGATCAACAAAAGAGTGCTTGTGTATCTGTATATACAAAACTTGGCAAATACGCCTCACAAAAAGAAAAGTAATTTATTAATGTACATTAAACAATACTCCTTGATCTCGTTTTGTGACAGTTCAGGTGTTAATACATTTATTCTTAGAGTAGCAGATGTTTGAAGTGTAGGAGAAAAAAAAAAGTATATTTTTTCGCATAACTTTATGACAAAAAGTAAAAAAAAAAAAAAGGTAAAAAAAGGAATAAACACACAGCATGTTTAACAAGTAGCTCCATTTCTACATTTTACCTTATGAATATCAAATTGAGCAACTTGTAACTGAATGTAAAGTACAGAATTATTTGCTTCGTGTTAGGAAATTTTAGGAATGTTTGAAGAGTTTATTTTTCATATTTTATCATCTAATGTCCCCTCTGCTTTGAGTTCTCTATGAAAGTGCAGTATGTAGCAATAAGTTTGCTTATAGCATAGTTTAAATGATATGGATAGTGAATAATGGCAGTTAGGGGATAATACAGGGATGATTAATATTAGGTTGTTTCTTGGTAGCAAACTTAGCCCATTTCACAGTTTGACACGGCTGAGGCTTATTATTTGTAGTGTACAGGATATACCATGATATGTGCAGTTGCTTAGGCCAGTATAAAGCACTGCATTATATTTTTGCATATTTGTTGAAATAATGTAATTTTATTCCTATTTTATTCATCTGTTATACAAATGCCCATATGTTGCCAAAGGCATAAATGTTTATTTGCAGTGCAGGTTGCCTGCAACCATATTCCAACCCGGTATATGGGCCATCTGGGGATGTTAAACTGACCTTTTATTAAAAGAAAAAAAAAGATGATACCTAAGGTATGATTTCATGGTAACATTATTTTTAAAATGTAAAAAAAAAACAAAAAAACTTTTATCAGTTTTGTTGTAGTGATGCTAAAAGCTTTTTTTTTCTCTTTTATCTAATTTATGCTGTGAGAAGGTTGTCACACAAGCTTTCTGAATAGCATAAGGGATATCAATATGCCTGAAAGGATAGGCTTATGATAAGTGTTGAGGTAGAGAAAAGATTCTAATGTAGTCATTTTTTTTATTTTCTTTTATTTTTTACTTAGTTTCACTGTAGTTTACATTAGAAAAGTACAAACTATAATTAGATTTACAGTAATTAGAAATAGTATCTTGCATTTAAATTGTAATTAATTTATCTGTTGGTAGGCATTATGGTAATATGTGGAAGTGATGTATTTTAAAGGGGTTTCATTTGTTTTCATTTGTATATAAATCTATTTTTATTTTTTGTTAATTATTAGTCTGAAGTAATATTGTAGACGATAAAAAACTTGTACCACATGACACCAAAGATGTACATTATTCCCAGGCATCACTCACAAAGACTTGTTTTTAGTGTGTAATATCAGCCATTCAAATATGATACATTTTCAAACCTGTTTTTGTTTTCATTATTATTTGGAACTTTAAGCCTCAAAAATAAATTGCACAGAATCTTGTAAAAAAGAAAGAGATAAATATAATGTGAGAGACAAAATGTTGTAATCATATAAATTCATGAACAAAAAAACTAAACAAAACCAAAAAAAAAAAGATATCATTTTGATTGGTCGATATACCACTCATTACATAAGTTTCAGCATCTTCATTCACGTACAACCTGGGAAACTGGAACTTCTATTGTAAGAGGAATATTTTTTCTCCAAATATGATGTTACAACTTTTGCCCCTGTGGAGACAGATATTTTCTGTTGAATAAAATATACACAGAACAAGTTCGTAATTTCAGGAAGAACATACTCCTTTACCCAGACCCTTAAATATAGTAATAATAATACTTTACTTTTGTTACTTCTGTTTGTGTTTATTCTCTTCCTCATTTTTTATTGTGCAGCATTATTATATTTTATTTTATAACCA
>NC_051388.1:49545419-49547919 GCF_015228065.2 Penaeus monodon | reverse complement strand
GACGAAACACAAGATGGAAATTAAAAGATGAGAGACTACGGGAGGCGTGAGCGGGGACTGGGAACCATCGGTGGCCAAGCGGGCCGCGAGGACCATATGGCGTCTGCGTCGACATGCCTGCGCTCCGTTACATATCTTATTAGCTCACGATTCTAATCAAGTCTTTAAAACTCATATGCGTAAGTGCAGTTTGAAGAACATGCAAAGCAATTACAATTGATGCCCTTCTTTTTGTTTTTAATTCAATTTTGGTTTGATTTAGCCCAGCATAGCGGCAGTGACTTGTTACTCAACATTAGTTTGATTTTCTTGCAAGCATTATCGTACAAAACGAAAAAATCACGGGAAAAACAGAAAACTAATTCTAATCCAATCCACATCAGTGGAACTCTTGTAGAACCCACACTAAAAGAAGCATATCCACGAGAACAGCTGAGAAATTCCACACCCGAGTGCGTACAACGCAACACGTATGGGAACCACCTCCGTCTGCCTCCATATGTCTACACAGGAAACACTAAAATGAATGACATACTGGCTACCGAAGGATCCTTTAAACAAGTAATCGACTTAGATGCCCTTCTTTCTTACCTATCTTGCAGAGTAAAAGTAAAACATTCGATAGGAGGGAAAGTCGTACTGTTTCTCCCTTCGCGTAAGGGACGAGATCCAGTACTCGAAGTGCGAGTCATCTCTCGCATCAGCGCTCACTTCCGCATGCGGTTCCGCACACCTGACTCATCGGTACTAACACACCTGTACGGAGTTTTCACAGTCTTACTATTTCTATACTTCCGCTGGTATGTTTGGCAACAATTGAGGCTATTTCAACTTGGTTTAGGCGTGAGACATTAGATTAGGAGACCCGTTGCTGTATAGTCACTGCGGTTAGTCAATTGTCTAAGCGGTATTTTTTTTTACAATGAAATGGATATTTATGTAAAATATAAACCACAATAGAGACTGCTACATCCTACAAAGGTGATTATGAACGCATGGGGAATATAATTATAAACTGTATGGAATATGGCCTTTACATGTGAAATACATCGATTTTAAAATGTTTGAATGTATGAATGGTGTAGAAATAACAAATCATTCTCAGCCTTGACTGTTTGATCAGCTGCCAAGTCTTCCGTCCTGTCCAGACATTTTTATGGTTATGTAATGTGGGTAAAAGGCATGATGAGGAATGAATGGATTAGTGTGATGATGTGATTTGGCGTTATGTAGTAATATGAGCTACATCTTGAGTGACCTATATTAGTATTAAGAAGAAACAACCTATATCTGTATATTGTTTTTAGAAAATCATGTAATTCCACCTCAGTGTTATACTGATTATGAAACAGGAAATAAATAAAACTGCATATATAATGCAGAATAGACGGCTATCAAACATCATTATAATATATGTATATATAAACTATCATTGAAATGTTTTCTTGAAAAAATCTTAAATCACTTTTAAATGATGATTGTCACACCAATTATATTTGTTATAATGTAACAAAAGGAAAATCACATTGCACATCCCTAACATTATATACAAAGACGACTGGATGAAATATAGCCTTAATGCTGATGTCAGACCACATAGATAAAAAATATATATATATGAGATAAGAGATTTTGCACTTTGAAGACTATCAACACATTACACTGTCGAGCTGACCCAAAGTTCAGGTTGCAGCTGACATGGTCGCCCCAGATGGTCGACCGTCTCTTATCATGGAGTCACGGGCGCCATCTGTCACGTACACGCAAATACACACACATTCACGCGCTGTTTGTTGCTCACGGCAGGTATCCGAGAGAGTTTTCAATGTTGTCGGAAAAGAGGAAGGAGTTGTTGGCTTGCATGGAGGAGTAGGCGTCGTCCTCGGACTCCGACGCCGACTGGTTTAGATGGTCGATGAGATCGGTGGTTTGGTTCAGCTTGAGCTCGGAGAACAGGGCAGCGATCTCAGCCGTCTTCTTCATGGAGAGGATTGAGGCCGTGTCGCTCCCCTCGCGCTGCTGCCGCTGCGATGCCCCACGATACACCACCTTCCCAGAGGGATCCACGGCTGACACCAGCAGGATCTTCTGCTGCGAGCTTGCAGAGCCGCGCGAGCGCTGTGACCCGGCGGCACTGCCACTGCCCTGGGACGACCCCCCGGAGCCGCGGGACCCCCCAGAGCCCAGGGAGCCGGACGGGTGGCGGCGCAGGCGAGGCGTTATGAGCAGCGACTCCGTGCTTTGGGTCCTCTGATGGAGCGGTAGACGGCGGTCGCCGCTGTTCTGGCTGTGGTATCCAGAGCCGCCCGACGACCGATGCACGACCGACATTTCAGAGTCCGAAGACAGATTGGAAGATATGCTCTTCTTCCTCATGACTTCTGGGTGCATGGAGAAGACGGTCCCCGCAGAGCGGCTCTTACTGTGCTCCGTCAGGTACGAGGACGAGCTTTTATGCCTCGTGGCGCTGCTGGAGGATCCCCCCGTGTTGCGCTTCCAC
>NC_051388.1:49515419-49525419 GCF_015228065.2 Penaeus monodon | reverse complement strand
ACATAGTTACAGTTACACACATGTACACACACACACACACACACACACACTCATATATATACACATATACAGTGTGTATATATATATATATATATATATATATATATATATATATATATATATATATATATCACAGTATGTATATATGTAAATATTTTTATGCTATTATTGATTTTTTCGAAGACGATCTTTCCACTGTCAAACATAGGCTTCATTATATACGGTCTTTCAGTTGTGTTATAATAACAATTCTATATATTATACCTACACATATGTATATATGTATATTTATATATAATTATATTATCAAAACATATCATAAAATATTATTATATATCTTATTGTGTTATAATATAATTGTATATATTAGTATAATACATATGTATATATATATATAATATATATATATATATATATATATATATATATATATATTGTAAGAATGTATATATGCTTGTATGTATATATGTAGGCACACACACACACACACACACACACACACACACACACACACACACACACACACACACACACACCAAACACACACATGTGTGTGTGTGCGCGCGCGCGTGCGTGTGCGTGTGTATGTGTGTGTATGCATGTATTTATGTTTGTTTGTATGTATGTATTTATGTATCTATGTATGTATGTATCTACGTATGTATGTATATATGTATGTATGTATCTATGTATACATATATCTATGTATGTATGTACGTATGGATGGATGTATTTATGTAAGTACGTGCGCATCTTTGTACACATTTATTATCTATCCATGCATACAAATAACGCGCATGATTAAGAAATAAGTCTCGATACGGTAATCAGCGTAAGCAGATACATGCAAACAAAATACTAACCCGATGCGCAGGCGTGAAGCGACAAAGATCACTGATAATAACTAACTATTAATCCAGTTACTGACCTGGATGTCTTCATGCACGAGTGCGTATATGTTTCACAAGCAGTTTTTCGTTATCTTATCCATCAGTAGTTCACTGTTGTTATTACTAGTGTCATTGATGTTATTGTTGTTTTTGTGGGTATTACTGTTGTTGTTATTATTATTATTAACATTATTATTATTATTATCGTTATTATTATTATCATTTTTATCATCATCACCTCGATTATTACTAAAATCAACAATCTTCGTTTTCTTCTTCTTACTACTACTACTGCAACGTATCATAATCATTATTATTATTATCACCATTACTAATCTTTTCATCATCATTACTACTATGAATACTACGTTATATATGACAGGAAGCAAATATAAATTACGAATTCAGAACTAGTTGTGGTTTTCAGTCGCCTTTATCCCTCTAAGCACTTATTTTAACGCAGTCGCATGTAAATCCTTGAGGGAGAGGGCGTGTATTAGCAGCTGAAGTAGAGCATGTGCACTGTAGAGGAGAGGAGGTTTTTTTAAAAGTGCGATGCGTTCAAAATGACATGATTATATATACACACACACACGCACATATATATATGTGTGTGTGCGTGTGTGCGTGTGTGTGTGTGTGTGTGTGTGTGTGTGTGTGTGTGTGTGTGTGTGTGTGTGTGTGTGTGTGTGTGTGTGTGTGTGTGTGTGTGTGTACCTGTGTGCCTATGTGCACGTGTGCGTTTGTGCGTGAATACGTGTGCCTGTATATGATCCCTATATACATACTGGACGTTGCATTTACGTTTTAACGTGTGCTGTATAGTCTATATACATACGTATAATGTTTTTACTGACTTACGGACAGATACTGAAAACCTAGAATTTACGATTTTAACGTTGTGCAATGCTACTGCAGGCATATGAACAATACAACCGGTCTATCAAAATACTGAAGCGGCTGTTTGCCTAATAAACACTTAAAGCTGAAATTCTTTAAACAAGACATAAGTACAAGTTCAATACTCTTATTGATATAAAATCATATAAGGGAAACACTCAAAGAGAGAGAGAAAAAAAGACAACAGAAAACTTTAGGCTGCGTCATCCTATCCATAAGCGTTTGTATGAATCCTGGAATATCATGAGTGAATACACAAGAACCCACATTTACCTTCTGTATATTCTGTCATTCAACCCAGCAGCAGGTGTTAAAAAAAATACGAATATCCTATGGTTCCTTCTCTCCACACGCAGGGCGAACGTCCATTGTTATGGTAATGGCGGCGAGTTTGGCGGTACATCGTTCCTTCGTGGTCATCGTACGGTCATCAGCTTCCCCTGCGCCGTAATTGCGGTATTCACTGGTAACTTGATGATGACAGACTTCTATAGGAAGAGGTGGAAGTTCTGCTCTTGTGAAGGGCATATTGGTCCTCGAGATTAGCGTTGGGAGAGGTTTGCGTCTATTTTACTACAAGTGGCGCAAGATAGAGGACTGGCATTTCTTTGTCAATTTCTTCTGTAACAGGTTTTTCTTTGTTTGTTATTTCATCACATCGTTTTATTCATTCCCCGTTTTCTATATCTGAATGGGCATTGACCACTGTGATACCATATGGTGAGAAAAATTGGACATTATATAAAAAAAGATACTCTTATATAGACGAAGAGATTTGAAGCTTAACAATTATATTATTTCCTTTTGAAAATATGGGAATGATAAATTCTGGCTAACCATAAAAAACAGCATAGATCCAAAACATTTGTCGTGGAGGAAGGGGGTTAGAAGACGGAGACTGAGGCCCAGTGTTGGGGATCACCCCTGCCTTTGGACCCCAGCCTTCGCCTCTACTAATATTGCATGGCCTTTTCTTCTCCCCTTTTCCTTTTCCTTCTCTTCATCATCCCCTTTTTCTGTCCATTTATCATAATCATTAAGTAATCTTTACCCTTTTCGCCACAATACTTTATCATAATGCTTATGACCTTTGATGTCTGGCACATATTTTGTTTTGACCATTAACCATTCCGGGAATCCACAACATAGCTACCCTTTCGCTGTATCGTGAAAACGTCGTAAATGACGTTATATATAGATGCGGTAGAATATTTTCAATAAGTAAATAAACATACATATATTCAAACAACACAAGAAAAACGGTATAGTATAAAACAACCAAATTACACGTTTCTTAAATTCATGCGAAAGTAGGCATAAAATCAGAAGATTTCTCCAATGGCATTTTTATAACGAAGAGTGTCTAATGGCAATACAATTACTTCCGGTCTCTAGACGACGAGTATACGTGGGCATTCGAGTGTTAAGTCAAACTGCGCACTAATTGCCTCGAATGTCACTGGGCACAGCGAACCTCATCTCCGCGTCCGTCACTCCTCCCGTTTTCTGCTTGGCTGCCTTCGTCGTCGTGAGGTTAAAGCGTGTTGTTTCTTTGCTATGGTGTAAATAGATACGAAATGATTTGTTATATGATTTGAAGTGTTTTTTTATATATATTTTTTAACGTAAAGTTGTAAAAGTTATTCTCGCTTTGTGCCGGAAAGAGGTATATTTTGCCAATGTTTAGCAAGGCAAATTCGTATGGGGAAAACGAAAATAAAAACAAAACAAATAATCGATAGGACTCGCTTAAATCATAAGTGTTTCGCTCTAGATTTGAAACTATCTTCAAGGTGTCTATTTTACCCCAACCTTATCCAATTCCTTAGCTGATGAAGACGTTAAAGAGATGTCATGACACAAGGTAATAACAAGAGAAATGCCACCGATCTAACCGCGCCAAGGCCGTGGGTCAAAGGTTAACCCTCCCCCTCTCGACCTTTCCCCCCGGCACGAGGGCGCGACGACCTTCTCTTCATCTTAATGGCGAAGACGTGTCATGATTCCGGCCGCCAGCTCGATGACAGCGAGGGAAATGCTCAGTGATGCTCGGCTGATCCAAGTAGTGTGTGTGTGTGTGTGTGTGTGTGTGTGTGTGTGTGTGTGTGTGTGTGTGTGTGTGTGTGTGTGTGTGTGTGTGTGTGTGTGTGTGTGTGTATGTGTGTGTGCCTGAGTTTAGTTATTCTGTTTGATTGAAAAGTGTGATGTGTGAAAAACATTAGGATACAAAACACAGCAGCCAAATGATTAAGACAGGAAAGAGCGTCCTTGTAACCCAATAGAGAGCCGACGTAAAAGCCGAGTCCTGCACCGCCCGGCGAGGCTTTGCGGCAAGTGATGCAGGTGCGGCCGCAGTTACCGCAACCATCCACTTGGCCTACACAGGGTCTCGTCCGCAGCCTGACGTGAGGACTTGCATTCGTTCCGTACATTCTACTCGCTTCCGATCCTAACCTGCCCGGTGTCCGTGCTGGGCAGGATAAGGAGGCCGAAGTTACTAACCAAAGCGCTGGTGCTATTTCTCTCCTCTCGTTTTAATAGGTTATCGCAAAAAGAATAGAATGGCGGCTCCGGTCGACGACTGTGTGGGAGTCGTCTTCGAACAACGAAAAGAAGCGTAAGAAGTATTGTAGGTAAAAATTAAATACATGGGCGAGGCCTGGAATGGATACACGTCATGATTCACTCAATCACACCTGCATTGCGCATGGCACGGGGTCTGGTCTCGTGCTCCGTGCATGACCCCGGCAAGTGTTGCACACGCTTCAACCGACACGCTTCCAACTTCATGAGCTCGTGTGTCTCACAGAAGGTTAACGTGTAAGGCACACACATGACACAGCATTCCATGAGCGGCGGGCTTCTGTGTCGTCCACACAGACCCGGGAGTTTGATGTGTATACATGAACTCACCGGGGGACTCGCACGCTGGTCTGTTAATTAACATGGAGGTGAGAACCTGCGTGCATCGTGGAGGCATGAGACTGTGGGAGGGCCTTGGGAGGAGGGAGGAGGGAGGGGGGAGGGGAGAATTTCTACCGTAGACGTCTACCGTTAGAGTCGTCGTTATCAGCCTTGTCACCAACAACAATCCAGGCCCGCGTGCTTGTAGGTGGGAAGCGCAGACAGTTTTCTCGCGGTCGTTAACGCACGCAATCATCTGCTAAACTCGAACTTACTGCATTTAGTCCACCAGGTCGATGAAGTGGGTAATGCCATGAGATGAACTTCTGCGCTTAATCTACGAACAAAGTGCTGGTTTGCGCTATTTGTGTGCTACGTCATCAGTGCTGAAACTATGATTCTTGACCTGCTTTGTAACACAATGTTCTACCATGTGGTTATTGCCACCCTGCTCCCCACATCATCAAACATATTAAAACTAATTTCTGAATAATAAAAAAATACTCATGTTTTTAAAACATCAATTTCCCAAAGCATTGGTGTAAGAAGAATTTACATGCACATATTTAGGGTGATGACATTTAACATAATTGATTACTATGATTATTATTATTATTATTATTTTTTAATTCCTGGGCACAAACCCCCATAGGTACTATCACCCATTCCTCCCGATGTCTAAAAGCATATGAACCATCTAATGAAATGGTGTAGCAGAGAGGGTAAGAAGAAATTGCAGGAAAAGCCGTTGCTTGTCTTGTTTGTACTCCCTGAAATAATTAACAAAAGACAGTAGAGTTTAACATAATGTAGAAACCATACGAAAGTGTAGCAGAAAGTTTGATGAAATTTATAACGTAATGAAAATAAGAAAAGATGATGTGACGCTGAATATACCAGTGCGGCAGGAACAACAGATTCTATAAAGTGCAAGAACTCCACAAAGTGACTAAGCGTCGTTCAGCCTTTGTTCCCAGGGAAGGGGAGGAGGCGGAGGGCTGTTCATAATAAAAATGAGACGCGGACAAAACGTGAAAATGAAACCCTATATTCCGTCGCCATGGGAGGTAGTGCGTGCGCGTTGGTGGCGAAGCATAAACCACATCCAACCCACCTGAGCCGAGGAAGGGTAGCGGCCGCACTTTGCGAGATTAGCGGCCATAACGAAGCCTCTTAAAAGGTTTGTGTTGGCTGAACAATACTCCGCTAGGCCAACTTTTATGCCCGGCGGTCGTGGAGGCAACAATTCAATTATGTTTTTTTCTACTGTCTTTTTTTCGGGCAAATGGGAGATGCGGCGTACCCTGACGGTGCATTGTGCCCTCAAAAATCTAATTAAAACGAAAGAAAGAGTTTCTTGTGGCCAGTAAACCTGATAAAGTATCCTCTTATCACTTCACCTTCCATGAATAAGAGGCAAGCCGAGCGGGGCGGGACTCCCGAAGGGCCACTGATCTCGTGTCTGGAGATCAGTGGCCCTTCGGATGCTGGGCAGCTCGGGTCTCGCTCGGGCCGGGGAGAGGGGGAGACATTCTGTCGTTTCGTATTTAAGGCAATGATTCTATTCGGTGAATTTGATTTATGATAGTAGACATTAGTTTCGTTTATTTAAAGGACAGCGAAGAATGCTATTCATAAAGAATTTTTATAATGGTTATCGTAGTTTACCTCTGAGAATAATAAGATTTCATAATGAATCCCTCCAAGATCTTTATATCGTCCCTCTTGTTTTTAATTCAGAAGGCTGTAATATTATTCACTAAAGATGAAGCACCGAGACTCAAGGGGTCTCTTAGGAGCTGTATTTGGAATGAGGAAAGGCGGAGAGGAAGAGAAGGAGAAGATGAGAAGAGATTTACCGGAGGGAGGGTAGGGGGAGAGAATGATGGAAGTTCAGCGTGGTCAGCCATGCGTAGCTGGGACAGTAATATCCCAAGGCTGTTCTAAGTATTGCGGGACACCCACTTAGTCTCGCTTCCTCTCCCTGAAATAATTTGATTCGTTGAGCGATAGAGTGAGTGATCGTGAGTAACTATGCCAGTCGTAGCCCCGAGGTACCGCTACGTACAAGGAGTTGCTTCACGGGGCTCTGAAGACCAAACTGGATGTTACGTCGAGGTTATAATCATCCGGGAAATGTTCCACGTACTTAGTTGTCACGTGTGACGGCTCTTCCTTCCCCGCCCGCCCGTCGCCGCCTTCTTCTTTCTCGAGACGTGGAGAAATTTCGGTTGTTTTCCGCCGCGAAGGAGATGCGCATCTCGTACATCACTTGGCCAGGTATGTTGCACCGACGCCATAAGAGGCGGGGATGAAGGTCAAAGAGAGAAAGGGGGAAAAAAAGGAGAAAGAGAAAGAGAAATAGAAAGATCACCTTATTAAAAATGTGGATAAAGAGAGGCGAAAGAAGACGAAGAGAGAACGCGAGGACGGAGGGAAGGAAGGCTGGATGACCACCTGAGGACACACGCGAGGCCACTGACCCCTGACTCGCTCCCTCAGCCTTGTGACTTCTAATTGTCCGACGATTTGTTTGTTTACTTCGTTGTTAAGATTGTTTGAGCGTGACTTGTGTCTTCCTTGCAGCATTTGATTTAGGGCTTGGCGGAACTAAATAGATTATATAATTAACCTATAAAAAAGTGGAGCTGACGTCACCTGTCGAATTCTATTTATCTATCTAGAGCTGAATGTATTTATACTAACATATAGATCAGCAAAACATATGAATGTTGTATGTCTACTTATTTAAATACCTCCCAGTCTACATTTGCCTTCCTGTTTCTGTGTTCCTCCCCCCCATCTCTCTCTCTCCTCTTTCTCTCTCTCTCTCTTTCTCTTCGCCTCCCCCCTCTCTCTCTGGTTCTGTCTCTCTCTCTCTCTCGTCTCTCTCTATCTCTCTCTCTCTCTCTCTTCTCTGTTCTCTCTCTCTCTCTTCTTTCTTCCCTCTCTTCTCTCTCTTCTCTCTCTCTCTCTCTCTCTCTCTCTCTCTCTCTCTCTCTCTCTCTCTCTCTCGTCCATCGGACTCAAGACTGTCAGACAGCGATCTGAGTTCGAGGGTTCGAGTCACCGGCCGGCGCATTGTTCCCTTGGGAAAGGAACTTCACCTTGATTGCCTACCTAGAAAACGACATATCGCCTTTAGAAGTCAAACGCATGTGTCGCAGGGGAAGTCACCGCCGTGGCACAAACCGCGGTTGATTAGGAAGGGCATCCAATCAGGCAAGGGTGGCGCTGCCATATAACCTCTCAGTGATGAATTGAGAGAGGCCTATGCTCTGCAGTGGAATGAATGGCTGCTGGAAAAAAAATATTATATATATATATATATATATATATATATTATATATATATATAATATATATATATGTGTGTGTGTGTGTGTGTGTGTGTGTGTGTGTGTATGTGTGTAAGCGCTAAGACACCGCTTGACATCTCCATCCGCCGGCGCACGGAGGCAGGAGCACAAACATCAGATCAGCGACGCAAAGGAGATGAATCACTGGTCTTTCTCGCCGCTCGCCCCGGGGAACATGACAAAGCATTTGCTTCCTTACGCCGCCTCGCCACAAGTCTCATCGGGAAACGGCCGCAAGTCCGACGCAGGAGTCACGAAATATGAAAAAGGACCCCCTAGTCCGTCAGTTCTTGTAGGCCCGGCCGGCGCCCCCTGCAGGACTTCCATCAAACTCCTCCCTCCCCCTAGTCCTTTTTCTTCCGCTCCCCCTTTCCCCTTCCTCAATTCTGCTGGTGGCCACACCTGACGCCCCCCCCCCCTCCCCCCACCCCTCTTTACGCCCCCAAGTACATCCGGCGGGAGCGTAAACCCCACCTGCCAGAAGTCACCATATGCACAGTTAAATCCTTTTTTATAGGATCTCACAGAACATCGTCTCTGGACAGCACATGTTACATCCTGGTAGCAGGACTCGTGATGGATGAGAGCAAGGTCATGGATTTTCTGGACGTTTTTCCCCCATTTTTATAAAGCCGCTTGAGCAAAGTGGATGATCTTTGAAAATTTATGATTAATCTTTTATATTTTAAAGCAAATTTTTGTACCTTTGTTTATAAGTTGGCTAAGCACGGTATTTATCTATATCATCAAGGAAACGGTAGAATCTTAAAGTGATAGCAATTAAGCATATAAGATAACAAACAACACACAAATAAAACGTAACAAATACACAATGTTTTCTCTTTAATTCTGCTCATTTAACCCAATCCCACTGCAGGAGAAAATGAATGACGGAAAACAACCTTAAACAACCAAACTCACGAACGAACGAAACTCCTCAGAAATCGTAACAAGAACACACCCAAGCGTAACATTTCATACCAAGTCACAAACAACTGGACACATAAATCTGCAGCCCCGTGGACCGAGAAGGAAGTACCAAGTGGTAGATAATTACATCAATTATACCTATCAGATTCCACGTCGATTGGCTAATAGTCACGGGAAACTACCCAAGTGGAATGAAAAACAGGGGCACAATGCCAGTTTTGCGTTTTAGGTTGCCTTAGGGCCTTATGTGGTTAGGGGGGTAGGGGCTTCGTGTTGTCATTTGGACTAACGAGGGTTGGGATGAAGTCATTCCCCTCTGAACTGGCTCTTGTGATTATCGATAGTTTGCCATTTAGGAGAGCAAACGGTTTAGTATTATTATTTTTTTGTTATTGGTATTGTTATTCTTACCATTATTAAATTATCATTATTGTATTATCATAAATATTATTGTAAAACATTATTATTATTATTGTCATCGCCATCATTATTACTATTACTATCATTTTTATTAATATTAATGTTACTATTAATATTGTTATTATTATTATATTTATCATTACTATTACAGCTCAAACATGAACCTACCATAAAAAAAATCATTATCATCATAATCATCATTATTACTATTATTATTATTATTATTATTATTATTATTATTATTATTATTATTATTATTATTATTACATCATCATCATCATCATTATTATATATTATTATTATTATTAATTATTATTATTATATCATATATTATTTTTATTATTATTATTATTATTATTGTTATTATTACTATATTTATCATTACTATTACAACTATCATTATCATTATAATCATCATTATTACTATTATTATCATCATTGTTATTATTATTATTATTATTATTATCATCATCATCATCATCATCATCATTGTTTACTATCATTATTATTATTATCATCATCACACATCATCTTTATCATCATCGTTACTATTATTGTTATGAGTAGCGTTATTATTATCATTATTATTATTATATTA
>NC_051388.1:49490419-49492919 GCF_015228065.2 Penaeus monodon | reverse complement strand
ACTCCACAAGACCGCTATTCTGATATTCATGTCTTTAATTTGACGAGAGATTTTTTATCGTTCTGATTGTCCTAAATATAATCTCCGTTATGTGCTTTTTCAATATGATTATCTTAAACATAAAGGAGATTATGTACATTTTCATTACGATTATCCTAAGTATAAACTCCGCTATGTGCTTTTTCATTATGATTATTCTAAGCATTATCTCCTTTATGTGCCGACTCCCCATCGCCTTTATGCTAATGTGCTAATACACTGGATATCAATATGACTTATAGAACAACTTCTGTTACGCCCTCTTATACTAAATACAATCTCCATTATATACCGAATCCCCTCCGCCTTTATGGTAATATGCTAATATATTTTATATAAATATGGTTGTTTTAACGCTTACCGCTCCTGTTACGCTCTTTCCTATCATCGTAAATTGTTTTAAAGGCACTTAAACAACACCAACAATCGCACTGTAGTTTTCGCCATTATAAAATTACTGCCTCAGATAGTTAATGATATGATGTTTTCTGTGGTTCTACACCTCGATTTGATTTCCGTGTCTTATTATCGTTATTGTTTATGTTGTTATTATTAGTGTTATTAATATTATTATTATTATTATTATTATTATTATTATTATTATTATTATTATTATCATGATTATTATTATTATTATTATTATTATTATTATCATTATTATTATTATTATTATTATCATTATCATCATTATTATTATCATCATTTTTCTTCTTCTTCATCATCTTCTTCTTCTTCTTCCTTCTTCTTCTTCTTTTTCTTCTTCTTCTTCTTCTTTTTATTGTTATTATTATTATTGTTATTATTATTATTATTATTATTATTATATTCATCAATATTACTATCACCATTATCATTATTATCGTCATAGTTTTATTATTATCATTATTATCATTATTATCATTATTATTATTATTATTTTTATTATTATCATTACTATTATTATTATTATTGTTATTAACATTCATCATCATCATCATCATCATCATCATCATCATCATCATCATCATCATCATCATCATTCATCATTATCATCATCATCATCATCATCATCATCATCATCATCATCATCATCATATCATCATCATCATTATTACTATCCTTATTATTATTACTATCTTTATCATTACTATTGTTATTGTCTTTATAACTATTATCATTACTGTTGATGATATTATCACTGTTATTATCATTACTGTAATCTTTGCGATAATTGCTATTTTTATTATCACTCTCATTATTATTCGATAAAGGACCATCATTAAAACCGATAGTATGGTAACGTTTTTCATGATATTCCTCAGCCTCTAATACCAATCTGTGTGTGTGTGTGTGTGTGTGTGTGTGTGTGTGTGTGTGTGTGTGTGTGTGTGTGGTATATAAATGTATATATATATTATTATATATATATATGTATAGATATATATAAACAGATATAGATATATATGTCTATATATGCACATCACACACACACACACACACACACACACACACACATACTATATATATATACACATTTATATACGTATATAGACACACACACACACACACACACACACACACACACACACACACACACACACACACACACACACACACACACCACACAACACACACACACATGCATAGTGCATATATATATATATATATATATATATATATATATAATATATTATATAGTATATATATAATATATATAGTATATATATATATATATATATATATATATATAGTGTGGTGTGTGTGTGTGTGATGTGTGTTGTTGTGTGTGTTGTGTGTGGTGTGTGTGTGTGTGTGTGTGTGTGTGTGTGTGTGTGTGTGTGTGTGTGTGTGTGTGTGAGTGTATGTATGTATATATGAAAAAACCCGCACACACACACAGACACACATATGTATATACATACATACATGCGTATATATATATATATATATATATATATATATATATATATATACATATATACATACATATATATATATATATATATATATATATATATATATATATATATATATATATATATTCATATAGGTGTGTGAGTGTGGCGCGCGCGTGTGTATAAGCAAACAGAAGCGCACACGAAAAATAAAGCCTAAATGGGGGGAGGGGGGGTAAGTGCAGCTGCCGACCCCCCCTAGAGAGGCAGGCAGGTGTTTGAGGCGCTCGATCTGGACGCCGTCTCAGGTTCTCCACCGCGCACGTTATAATCATTTAATGACTAATTTTTATCCGCCTCTCATTATTGAAAGCCAGATTATCCGGTTTCCTGAAAATCAATCAAGACTTTTTTTTTATAGATCATTGCTAAAGGCAGACTTGATGGTAATAAGTTAATTGGACCCTGCAGTGTGTTGTTTTTGTTGAAGGCTATTATTAATGGGGTTGTAATTATTTTCATATACTTTATTGATATGTACGGATATATTTTTAGAATCTTGTGGTTTTACTTCCTTCTATATTAAG
>NC_051388.1:49470419-49477919 GCF_015228065.2 Penaeus monodon | reverse complement strand
ACAGTCAGCTGGTCATTAAAGGTTATCGTTAGTAGCGGTCTGTCCGTCTACCAAGACCTCGCCGACCTCCTCCTCCTCCTCCTGCTGCTGCTGCTACTCCTACCCCTCCTCCTCCAGATCTTTTTCCTTTTCCTTCTGCTCCAACTCGTGCTTCTTTTCCTTTTCTTCCTCCTCCTCCTGTTCCTATTCCTGCTCCTGTCCTTGCTGCTGCCGCTCCTCCTCCTCCTCCTCCTCTTCTTCCTCCTTTTCTTTTTCTTCTTCCATCTCGTCGTCGTTGTCCTCCACCCCTTCTTCTCCTCCTCCTGCCGGGCACGAGGGCGGAGAACGAGGGCGTGGGGGTGGCTGTGGTTTGGATCATTTGTCAAAAGCCGAGACTAAGCTGGTCATTTTCTTGCCTCAGCGATCATGAGAAAATGATCGTTATATTAATGTTCGACCGTATTATCACGTGAACATTTTCGTGAGAGAGAGAGAGAGAGAGAGAGAGAGAGAGAGAGAGAGAGAGAGAGAGAGAGAGAGAGAGAGAGAGAGAGAGAAGAGAGAGAGAGAGAGGTCAAATGCCTCTCCCTGGAAAGCAAGAGGAAGTGAACCCGTTTTGCTTTCCTTCGTTCTGATCGCCAGCCTACCACAGGATGCCTCTCTCGGAACACATGGTGCCCTCATCCATGGCCTCTCGCGGTTTAAGCTTTCAACAGCCATGAAATTACCAAGACTGCCTACAGGTCCTCGACTCTGCAAGCACAACGCTGAGGCCTCATCGCCAGCAGTGGCATGGCGTCATGAATATCTCTCTACGATTTCTTTGTCAAAGCAACGTCCTCAAGAAGCCTATGTATAAAGATGGCTCGTAAGCCTTTCATCACAATGTAAAACTCGTCACTGCTGCTACGTAAGTCCTGGGACACGTTTCTGAAAAAAAAATCATGGGAATCTCCATTAATAACCTTTCTTTATCTACATGACCATCGGTACTGTGTCACAAAATCCTCATTTCAGACGCAAGTCATGTAACCAAAAGCTCTTAATTTTACCAGGAAGTTGCAATTCGTTTTTGCCAAAAGTTTTCCCTGAATTCCTTTCAAAGTCACCTTTCATATTCGAGGTAGTGAAATGACGGGACGTCTCTCTCCCAAAAGTTCTTGCATAACCAGAATCACAGTTAGGACACCCAAAGGAAACGAGAGACTTCCGCTAAAAAAAAAAAAAAGAAAAAAAAAATCTGGAGAAAAGTGTTTAGGCAGGCGTTCCGGAAGCCGCCATTACGTCTCAATAAACCTTGATGCGGCCGCCCCCTTCATGGTCACCTATAGTAATTATGGAAATGTGTATAAATGACGTATTATGACTTCCCATTTCTCCCCTTCTAAAGTATCCCTGGCCCTTTTTTCCACCCCGCCGGTCTATAGGGGATAACTTATGAGCTGAGGTATTCTTTTCCGCTAATTATGCATTCCGACCGCCATTCTCGACAGGTGTTAGATGGGTTAAGTTGATTAGAGGAATATTTTCTTCTGAATGGGCGTGTCTCAGAGTGATTAACGAAACAGCCAGCCCCGCCTTCCCGAACTTCGATTCAAATCCGCAATTCACGCGGACGCCGACAGATGGCGAAAGTGTTGGCAGACAGTTAACCTCTTCTGGCTTCTTCGTGCTCTTAGGGCATTCTCCACCTCTCATTTTTTTTTTTTTGTACAGTTTTATCTTTCAAAAAAAAAAAATCCTCCTTTTTCTTTCTTTGATTTATGTGGTCGATCCACGAAACAGACAGATAGACAAGAGAGAAGGAGAGAAAGTAACAAAATCGACACCTCCGAATTCCTCATTTACATTTCACAAATTCCTCTTTTTATTCCAAGCTTATTACAGTATTCTTCCTCCTTAATTTCCCCAACTCTAACCCCTTCCCACCTGCCGCGGCGACATAATGAAGATAAACACGAGCCTTATTAAATCTATCGCCCGGCACAGTGAGAGCCATAATAATATGGCTGTGGTTTCAATATTAATGGTCCAACAAAAGCGATCATAAACCGTGAAAAATGCGAGCTGGAGTATGTTGCGCAGATACGCACGGTGCTGAAAATGCGTCATGTGTGTTTGTCAGACAACTAATCTTTTTTGTGGGTGTGTAAACCAGCGTTTGCCCTCTGCTTGCATCAAGCAGATGTACTATGTATGTTCAGCAATTTTGGTTCACATGTCGTGATATTTTCTTTTCACTAGTAGCGCTATGTGGGACGTGGGTGGTTGCTATTGTTATATCACAAGGGAATAAGACAGGTGTTTGATATAAAAATGTCTGCTTAAACATATTAGCATAAGAATGAGGTAGTTGTTTAGAAGTGAATATGTTTAAAACGTATATTAAAGTAAATGCGTCTTGTGCCGTATATAAACACAAGGAGATACACAGACAAAGGGAAAATAAGGAAGTGCACAGTAATTACTTGTGCTGCCGTGTTTATGAGGGCATCAGCAAGCATGCATATTGCCTGCTGGTGAAAGCAATAAGGGAGAGCCAAATCACGGCCTGCATTCGACAAGTCATATCCAGCAGATGGTAGGTCTAAGGTCAGGGCGAGCAAAACGAGAAGGCAAAACCCCTTGCTTTGCATATGTTTGCACTTGTAAATGTACACGCTCACACTCTCTCATTCTCTCTCTCTCTCTCTCTCTCTCTCTCTCTCTCTCTCTCTCTCTCTCTCTCTCTTCTCCCTCTCCCTCTCTCACCTCTCTCTCCCTATCTCTCTCTCTCTCTCTTCTATTTCTCTCTCAGGCAATCCCTCTCCCTCTCTTACCTCTCTCTCCCTATCTCTCTCTCTCTCTTTCTATTTCTTCTCAGGCAAGACCCTTGTCTGTCTATTTTCTTCTGAGTGATTAACGAAAGAGCTAGCTCCGCCTTCCCGTACTTCGATTCAAATCTGCAGTTGTGTTTGTCTGTCTGTCTGTCTGTCTTCTCTTCTCTCTCTCTCTCTCTCTCTGTCTGTCTTCTTTCTTTCTCTTTCCCTTTCCTTCCTTCCCACCCTCCTTTCTCTCTCCCCCTTCGTTTCTCTCTTTCTTTCTTTCTTTCTTTCACACACACACAAACACACACACACACACACACACACACACACACACAACACACAACACACACACACACACACACACACACACACACACACACACACACACACACACACACACACACACACACACACACACACACACACACACATATTCACAGTCACGAACAACCATACAATGCTAAACACATGCGGCCGAAGTACTGTTACTTCTCTTCGTTAGTGATGCTCTGAACATACCAGGACGTATTACCATAGGAAGTCGTTAGGGAGAGAAGTGTCACCCACCTGGCTGCCTTAGGGATTCCTGACCTATGGGGGAAGGGAGGGAGAGAAGAGAATGGAGGGTAGGGAAGGGAGGGTATTGGAGAAGGGAAGGGAAGGGAAGGGAAGGGTAGGGAAGGGAGGAAAGGAGGGAGAGAAGGGAAGGGAAGGGAAGGAAAGGAAAGGAAAGGAAAGCGGGAAGGAAGGGAAGGGATGAAGGGTTGGAAGGGAAAAGAAGGGAAAAAAGGGAATGGAAGAAAAGAGAAGGAGGAAAGGAGAGAAAGGAAAGAAGGAGGGAGGGAAAGGGAAGGTAGAGAAGGAAAGGAAGAGAGAGAATGGAGAGGAGAAAGAAGGAAGGTAAGGGAGGGAAGGGAGGGAGGGAGGAGGCTATAATTTTGACTGAAGGAAAGTATGTATTTAGGTTGAAGAAGGAGGTAGAGTCAAGAGAAAGAGGTGGGGCTTTATGGCCTTAGTGGGCTGGCTGTAGAGAGGGAATGGATAGAAGGAAAGATAAGGAAAGAAACGACAACAACACACACGACAACACACGACAGAAGGACAAACAAAAGAGGGTAAAAGGGAATATATATGATAAGATAGAGCGTAATAAGGATAGGATAATGTAAGAGTCGTAAGTAAGGGAAATAGGGAATGGAAGAAGTGAGAAAGAGAAAAGAGGTAAAAGAAAGAAAAAAATAGAATGGAAGGGAAGAAAAAGGCATATAGTACGGGAATGGGTTAGTAAAAGTAGTTATGTGATGGAGAAGAAATATGGAAGGTAAGGGGATCAACATTGGGATGTATGGCTTATAATTTTGCGACCTTCGAAATGAAAATTTATTAGTTTCAATAAGAAAGAGCTTTAGAAGTCTGCACTGCCCGAGGGGTTCCTGCCTTTGCATAATGCTCCTGATTGAGGTGATTTTTGCTGCTGTTTGATGTAGTATAGATAATGAGCACACTAGATGTCCACAATCACCAAACCCATTGTGCCATCCTTCCAACGCATTATTTGTTCGGGGCAGATCATCCTTCACTCGTTGATACATGTTCCAAGTCTGATAGGGAAATTTCCTGGGAATTTCCATGTCACCATGAATCTGCTAGCCAACGTAGGCTTCTTGGAAATATTTTACGAACTCCAGAAACCCACCATCCTTGGAAATTTCGTTGGCAAGGAGTGTCCTCATGTAATGGTGGACGTCGTCCAGCGGAACAAATGCCAGAACCAGGAACCTCCTGACCCAGATGGCGAAGGCAGCAACATCTCTATACCGTAGTGCGAGACCAAGATTCCTCTGGAAGGCGGTGAATTCAGCTGCGGTTTCAAAGCGTTCATTTTGTTCCACTGTATTGCATTTATAAGTCAGGTGGAATAAGCTGGAACACCTCGTACAACATGTTATATATATATATTCAGTCTTTTCTGGCAACAGTGCATAGAGGCACTGATATGTTATACCACCAAAGTATCATGGAGTGTGTATTGCTGCTTATAGCCGACAGGGGCCACGTTCCATCGCCAAACCAATGTTGAGACTCTGCCAGAAATTTCAAATCTGAGTCTGCTGCAAAGATCATCCTCCCATCATCTTTATAGCGAGGGAAGGCCTCTCCGCATAATGTTGTCCGAAATGGCTGAAGATCAGACACACCTGCCTGTTGTCGCACTCGCCTCAACATCCTCTTGACTGCGTCTATCGTTGATATTAAATGAGCCCAGCCGACTTCAACTTTAGTTTAAAATGTTTTACAATATGTGCGATGGGCTCTGCTGTTGCGGCAGCACGTTCCTTCATGGCTGCCAGTAACTCCTCCACCTCAGCCTTCCCAGTGGACAGCAGGATGTCTGTGGATGGGGTTTTATCACTTCACTATTAACCCATTAACGGTGTGAACCCTGGCACCACAGGTTCTGTCTTCGCATCTCCACACCACCTTGTCGTGATAGTCCCTTTCCTTCGTAAGGAGATGCTGGCCAACTCTCAGTTTCATAGTCGCATGATGGTATAATGCGACAGGCCTCGGGGTCTTTGACTTGAGCAGGTGGAGGAGGGTAATCGTCACCCTACCCTTCATACGATGAAGCATCGAGCTCGGGGTAGGATGGTAATGGAAGCTACGTTGAGTTCTCCATGCTGAATGATATCTCACTCCTTGTATATTCCTTAATATAGCAAGATAACAAGACATGCGACACGCAGCTGAAAGGAACGCTGGAACATAAGGTCATCTGTCCGCAGAGAGAAAGCAGAAGCGGAAGTTAGAGCAATTAGGGGAGGTAAGGTCTGCGGACGACCAGGTTATGTGAGGACACCGGACTGCCTGTATGTACCCACCTTGCGCACCACAATCATCGCGACATGGTGTCCGCCCGACAGTGAGTCACCCCCGTCATACAAGCTTACGACCTTCCTTTCAGGTCATAGTGTCCGGGCGACATAGAGACCGTGCACCCTGTGAGGTGTTGATGAAGTTTAGGAATCATCGGGGACCTCGCAAATAGGAATTGTTTATATTCTGTATTGATTATTCTGATTATTGCACTTTTATCTACTGTTGTTATTATCATTATCACTATTTCACTGATTAATAAATTTATCTATCTATATTAATTTTGTGACTAATGAACATCTTACCGCTTACCGCCTCGGGCTTAATCGAAGGGGCGCTGAAGGGGTCCAGGGGCTTGGTGGTCGGCGGCCTCACATCTCTCCTCTAGTTCGCAATGTCTATCTGCACACACACACGCACACACATATAGATAGGTAGATACACACACACACACACATGCGCACTCGCACATAAATACACACATACATACATACATGCATATATGTACTGTGTGCATGTGTGTGTGTGTATGTATATATATATATATATATATATATATATATATATATATATATATATATATATATGCACAAACACACATGTGTGTGTGTTAAAACATATCTTAAGGTTACTTGTAATAGTCAGCACGTATTTATTTTATATAATAAACTCGCAAGTCTCAACGAGATTAATTAAAGACAAATAAACGATACGTAAAATACTGTCAACATGATCCTAATAATCATCATTTAATAGGTCTTATCATACAACGGAGAAATCTTAACCTTAATCTTCTTTTCCTTGGATATATAGGTTAGTGCCATTCTGTACATAGGCTGGAGAATTATCTGGGGTGAACGGCGATTGTTAGTGTCATTTTGCTTTATGGTTCTGCTAACTCTAGATGTTCCGGTGGTGAGAGAGAGCGGGTCATAACACTTTCTTGTTGATTAGGTTTTCCGTATGTCTGTGTTGGCTGTAGTTTGATAGGAAGACTGCATGTTTTTTGTTTTGTTTTGGATGAAAATTGGCGAAAGATATAACACACATACTGAACAAAGAAAATGCAAACAAGCCAGTAATACATGGAAAACGTGTCCACCAATTCATTCATGTTTTTGGAAAGTATGTGAAATAAGGAGCATATCAACTGGCTTCATATCCATACCCTTCTACGGAGAAAAGTGAACCGGTAGACGCAAGTGAAAGAAAAACTCGACATCATTGTTATTTCCATAATACAATCACCCCTTTCCCTGTAGCAACTCCGTTGTGTATATTTAGCTCTCGGTCTTTCTTCAGCCTTGCATAATAAGGTTCAGGAGCTGTCACAATCACAAGTCTTGTATAAGCTTAGACTTTCATTAGTTACTCGATCCTAAGTGTTATTTCTAGATCATTAGTTAAGACTAGTTTTTATTTTCTTCTAGTTTAACACTTACGACAAATTCTCAGTGGTTAAGAATATTTTCATTTTTTTCTAGTTTATTAGTTAAGACTAGTTGCCGTAGTTAAAATTAGCTCCTAAATCTTATTTCTAGCTTATCAGTTACAACTACTTCTCAATAATTGTCATTAGCTTCATTTTTTTCTAATTAATTAGTTTAGTCTGGTTTTCAATAGTTAAGACTGGCTCCCTAATTTCGAATCTATTCCTACTAGTTAAAGGAACAACTGTCACTTTCTCATCTGCCCCCTTTAATTTTCTCTTGTAAATTCTCCGTAATCCTCACATAATCACCATCTCAGTCATAATCCCGACGGACACGCCTTGGGGCCGTGAATAAGACCCCTTTACGTAGTATACAGGAGGCGACATGATGGTGGGTGCGGGTGG
>NC_051388.1:49462919-49465419 GCF_015228065.2 Penaeus monodon | reverse complement strand
AATATTTAAAAATGAAAATTCATCCAAATTATAAAACCGATATTCAATTAAAGTCTTAGGAACGAAAAAGTACCGCATTTTCCCCCCCGCGGGCACCTCACATAACAAAAATAAAAGGTCATTGTCCTGTGAGAAGGAAATGTACCCACTATACACCCCGCATGGAAGAGTTAATTTAGTAATCTTTTGTTTGCGCACCACACGACAATCGTGCATATTAACTCTAACAACTTTTAAAAACTTTTTCTCCTGTCGCGTTTGCAAGTATGAGTCAGCCGAAGCAAAGGCTTACCGGCGACAATACGCGGAGGATGACCTTGCAACATTGCTACAATAGTCGCAGGTTTCAGTAACTCCTTGACGTCTGCTTGGTACTGACCTTTCTTGGCCTGTGACTGACGAGCTTCATGAACCGACGTCAGGGAAGGGCACAGCTGAGTCATGACTTAGAGGAAGTACATTGTGACGAAATATTGATAAAAAACTATGAAAAAGAATTAATTCGATAGTGGCAATGAATAGTCTTTCAATGGACGTAATTAATGTCTTGACATCAGATCATCAGGTTCGCACAATCTGAAGACGTAATGTTAGTTACTCATTTTACGTTGTGGTATTGTTTTGTATTGAAAAAATGAAACACTTTGCATTACAGAGTTTTTTTTTGTTTATTTTTTTTTTTTAAACCGAAAACTGAAACATTTTGCATCGTGAAACTTTCCTTTGTATCGAAACACTGAAACATTTTATTATCGAATTATTTTGTAGCGAAACACTGAAGCATCTTACATTTATGAAATTATTTCGTACCGAAACACTAAAATTTTACCCTTGCATTGTGGAATCACTCATTCTTATCCTTTTCCAACATGAGTCATGAGTTATAAGTGGGCACAAGGCGTGGCTCTTGGGGTCACTCACTCCGACGACGCGCAGTGAGGCCTCGAAAACAACGAAGAAGAGGCAATAGTCAGTCATGTGATTTGTCGGGAATAAAGCATTTTTAGATGTGTGCATTCAGTGTGGTATACCTTGACTGCTGAGTGGTTGTTTGATGATTCGAAATGAAACAAGAAAACTATATGCTTGATGTATTTTTTTGATTAGTATCTTGATTAAGAAACAGAAAAAAAAACATCAAGTAATCATTCAGTGCTTTGTGATCATATAAAACAAAGAAAGATCGAGAGAGAAAAAAAAGTATAGGTTTCATGTAAGTATATCGATTCGTAACTTCGTAAAAAAACATCGAAAAGAAAAGTATTCATGCATATATCAACAATTAATATTAGAACTAAAAACATCAATTCTCCTATACAGTAGCAACATCGATATTACGAAACTCATTAATTTCCAGCTCCAGATTTTGTCCTTAGTCTGTAGAACATTACAACCGATAATCTGTGTTCAAATCACGTTTTCTAATATATGACAACGAAGAAAAAGACTTCTTATTGTGATTTAAGAAATTTAATACCCATCTCGATACTCAAAATCATAGATCGAAAGTAGTATAGAAGTAACAATGGTGTGGCCCGATTGTATATTTGAAGTTTAGACGCGGTATAGGCGTATTTATTTCTCTCGAACCTTGAATAACAAGAAAAATATTGCAGGAAGCTGACGGATGGTTCAGAAAGAATATAATTGAAAGAACCCCCCCCCAAAAAAAAAAAAAAAAAAAAAAAAAACATCAGTAAGTTAGATTATCAATGTAGTCAAGGTTTCTACAGTCATGAAGGTACACACACACGTATTTGAATTAATAGCCTTTGCCTGTAGTATGGAGGATGAGGTTTATTCTGAATATACCAATATGTAATGAAGCTTTAATGATGTTATGGTATGTGCCGAAATGTCTTTGTATAAGAAAAGAAAAGAAAAGAAAAACAAGAGAGGTTCATCATAGCGTCGTTCGGGAGGGTAGGGAGTGGGGAAGGGGGGAGAATTAGCACAATTAATAATCAATTTGGAAATCAGACTTAATTACAGACATGTTCGAGATGACTGCTAGCCACACTAGTAAACAACACACATTACACATATATATACACCTCTCAGCATGGATAGCTCACTATAGTTCTATCTTCCTAAGTAAAGTTCACGCCAGCTGACTCTGCTAATGGCCTTCTCAAGGAAACTGATTTCGTTGACCCATCAGAGGCATGCGTGGCGGAAGTTCAGGGTTTTTCTTATCTTCCTCGAGACTGCGAGCAAAGAAAATAACACGAGAACCGCTAATTTGTTTTTAATTCGCTCCCACGACAGCTCAATCTTTCCGCACGCACGCGCGCGCGCGCGCACACACACACACACACACACACACACACACACACACACACACACACACACACACACACAACACACACACACACACACACACACACACACACACACACACACACACACACACACACACACACACACACACACACACACACACACATACACACACACTCACATAACTTTTTGTCCTTGTCAACTAAGGCCACTCATATTC
>NC_051388.1:49447919-49450419 GCF_015228065.2 Penaeus monodon | reverse complement strand
ATCCTATTTCTGCGAAAAAATATCGACCACAACATATTTACCCAAGAAATGAAAACGAATGTCGTGTTTTCCTTGCAGCTGAATTTGAATTTCTTTGGACAGATGCTATTTTTGAATAACTAATGCACCAGCTTCACAAGAAATGTACATCGAGGAGGAGGAAAGAGACACAGGGTAATATCACACTATATAATCGCTTTTCCGAGAACTGAAACTGATCCCGCCATCTGTTGGTCGGGTTAACTACTACGTATAAATTTGTGTTATCATTTTACCCGTCTTGTTTCCCTTCAATTCTCGTTACCTAGATGAAAATTGAAATACTGAGATGTGGAAATCATCTGCTTGTTTTCAAAAATTGTTTTGGTGTAAAACAAAAAGAAAGAAAGAAAAAAAGTTTCAAGATGGTGGCGCGATTAACAAAAATAAATAGATGTTTCTCTCTCTGTCTCTGTAAAACATTTAAGTGGTATACATTCCACTCTACTATTTATCTAACACACTCACATGAGCGGACATTTTATAATGACATTTAAACACTTTATGGTGCAATGAATCTTTTTAAATTGCTTGGTAATATGATTCCCGCAAAGAAGCCATATTTTATGCGCTTTGCGTTCGTCGTCTAAATGTGTTTGTTTCCGTGAGAACAAAATTTTATCGTTAATAAAGAGGACACTGGACTATTCCTGTTATTTTATGTCTTGTCATAGTTATATTAAAATTTACAGATATTTTCACTAAACTGGTGGTCGTTGTTTCTATTAATCTTGTTTTTACATAATCTTAATATATGTGTTCTTGGTTCAACGTAGTCACACAGTTTAAAAAAATACCTCTGAATGTTAATGTGAGTTGCTAAGTTTTTTCTTTGTCGTATATCCATAATGCCAGTATACTAAATGAAATCAAATCGGATCTAGCATTATTGATTTCATGGGTATTGTCACAATGCCTATGCCTATTCTAAGGTGGTGGTGATGAATGCAGAATTATGATGCTGATTGTAATGTTTTTACAACAATTAATATAATTATAACAGTAACAACATTGACGTTATTGAATAATGGTAAAAAAAATTAATAGAAAATATAACCAGGCACTATGGCAGAAAAATGTTAAAAATGCGTAATAGTTACCTCAATGATAATAGTAAAAAATATGTATATAATGACACCCATAACACACCTGGCCAGCGCCCCCTATAATGACAGCCTATCTCCTCCTCCCTCTCTCCCTCACACCAATCCCCACCCCTCTCCCCTATCCCTCCTCCCTCACACCCCACCTCTCCCCCCTGTCTCACACCCCTCCCTTTCTCTCCTCCCCCTTTTCCCCTCCCTCACACCTATCCCCACCTCCTTCCTACCTCCCTTCCCCCACCCCCACCCCTCTCTTCACGCCCGCCCGCCCGTCCAGTGTCGATCTAACCGTCTAGTCACCCGCAAGTAGCCGAGGACACCTGTCGCTAGAATGTTGATGTTGTGATTTGAAACTTGCTTACTTCCGGTAGATTAAGTCGTTGGTCTTTCCTTCCTTCCTCACGCCTCCGGACGGTCTTTTGTTTGTGTGTTATTGTTTGTGTACGTTGATTGTTTTTATGGGTTGATTGTGTATAGTGGTTGTATGTGTTACTGTTTGTATGTGTTGTTTGTGTGGTATGCTTGTGTTTGTTATTGTTTATGTGTGATATTGTCTGTGTATGATGTTTATGCGTGTAACTGTTGCATTTGGTATTGTTTGTGGGTGCTATTGTTTATATATTTTACTGTTTATTCATTTCCTTTGTATGTGGTACTGTGTTTGTATTATTGTTTGTGCATGGTGTTTTTTTGTGTATTACTCTTTGTATGTGTTATCGTTTGTACTGTTTATGCATAGTATTATTTATATCAGTTAGTATTAGCGTATGTTATTATTTGTGTGTGTTATTGTTTGTGTTGTTATAGTTTGTGGCTGCTGTACTTGAGATGTTTTTTGTTATTTCTTGCGTTCATTGTTTCTATGTTTTTTTGCTGTGTCCGCGTGATTTTGTTTTTATATTCTGTGTTTTATTATGTGTGTGCCATTGTTTCTGCACTTTTAATACTATATGTTTTGTACGTGCCAGTGATAAGGTAGTGTTGGTACCTGTCTCTGTTTGATTGTGTTTCTTTTTTCGTTAATGTGAAAAGTGCTTAGGTACTGTGTTTGCAGTGATTATACGAGCCTATATTTCTTCATTTGTATGGCTGATGCATAAAAGTGTTCGTAAACGCCACGCACACGCACATGCACATGCACACGCACACGCAGACACTCACACACACACTCACACTGACACTGACACTGACACTCACACACACACAAACACACACACACACACACACAATATATATATATATATATATATATATATATATATATATATATATATACATACATACATACATACATACATATATATATATATATATATATATATATATATATATATATATTGTATGTGTGTGTGTTTGTG
>NC_051388.1:49440419-49442919 GCF_015228065.2 Penaeus monodon | reverse complement strand
TTTTATATATTGAAATACACGTTTAGTCACTTCAGATGTTGGAAACAAGAAGCGTAATGCAAGAAGGACCTTTTGAAGATAATTTTTGCCTCGAGAGAAAACGGCGACCCATGGCAAGTGTGTCAAGATACGACAATGCTTTCCTCTGTGTGTATGTGTGTGGGTACACACACACACACACACACACACACACACACACACACACACACACACACACACACACACACACACACATATATATGTATACACACACACACATATGTGTGTGTATGAAAGTATTAACAGTATATCCGCAATATGTCCATGTGCATATGTGTATAAACACATACAAGCACACAATTTTGTAATGCATTATATTACTCTCGGAGGAAAAACCATTATCTGCCGGAAATGATTATCTCGACGTTCGTTCAATTTGCATGTCTGTTGAGCTGCGAAGATTAGCTCCATCGCCGAGCCTGAGCGCCGTAGCGGTGGTGGTCGCGACGTAAACTCAGGAGGATAACACTTCCGCCCAAACTTCCGGCGAGAATTTTTTCCCGGGCATGCCTTCCGACTTTAGGGAGAAAAGTGGTCGCGCATCCCATAAAACAATTTAAATTCGGGAGTTTTTCCACGACCATTTGGCTTGGGGAATTTCTTTTCGGCGGATCGGAAGGAATTGCGGCCTGGAAATTAGATATTAGGATGGCGCTGCGGTTGTCACGTTGTGCGGGTCAGTGCGGGTTCAGCGAATGCCCAGTGAGGTTGTGGTCCCGCGTGAGGCTAATGGTGCCTATAGACGATACGGAGGTGTGGGGGAGGGGAGGGGGCGAGAGAGAGAGAGAGAGAGAGAGAGAGAGAGAGAGAGAGAGAGAGAGAGAGAGAGAGAGAGAGAGAGAGGAGAGAGAGGGAGAGATAGCTGGATAGATAGAGAAAGAGAGTGAGATAGAGAGGGGTGAGAGAGAGAGAGAGAGAGAGAGAGAGACAGTAAAAGAAAGAGGGCAGGGGAAGAGAGCGAGAGAGAAAGAAAGGGAGCAATGTTTAGTCTCTAGAAAACTATATGAGTGAACGATTGAATAATTCCACTACACATAATTTTAAATGAAAAAAAATCTAAACAATAACAAATCTTTGGAATGATTAATTCTTTTTAATCCCCTTTTCGAATATAAAAGCGGGCATATAGTAAACGCTTCTCATATACATTTAACACTAAAATATGAAGACAAATTGAAGATCATTAGTGTTGCTGACAATAGCTACCGCAAAATAGGATTTTAATAGGAAGAGAACGGTACGCTTTTCCAAGTGTAACTAAGCGTCTTTGGAGCGATTTGGTCCGGTTATAAATATAATGTATATTTTTTCAGTGGGTAATGATTGTATATGTTTTATTTGTAGTTTGGCGTTTTCTCTTTGTATATTGATGTTTTTTTAAATTCTGTGGGTAATTATTTTCAAGGTTTAATGTCTGTATGTTAATGCGCTTTTTGCTGTGGGTAATAATTCTCAATGTTTAATCTGTGTCTTGGTGTTTTTCTGTGGGTAATGATTTTGAATGTTTAGTTTGTCTTTCAATGTTTTTCTTCAGTGGGTAATAATTCATAATGTTTAATTTGTTTTCATCTCTATTTTGATGTTTTTCTTATGGGTAATCATTTTGTTTAAGCTGTATTCTAATGTATAATCTGTATTGTGATTTATTTCCGGGTTAATGATTTTGAATGTCAGATCTATAATCTAATATCCAAATGAGAAGATAATATAAACCGGTTAATGGGATAATTGTCTACGTCAGCATTGAAATTATCCGTGCGTTGGGAGGAACTTTTCAAGAATATTCCACTAACACAACTACACAGTTATATAGAGTGTACATAAAAGAATATCGACTAAAGTAAAACAGTAGTTTATATTTCGCTCGTTTTCTGAACAGTCTGTATTTTATGTAATGGGAGATATATTACAAAGAATTCTGAATATGGATATTAGATGCTAATCAGAAGTGAAGTTAAGTCAGGACTTGGAAGTATATGCATACAATATATATATACTTATTATTATATTATATTTATATATTATATTATTATATATGATATATATATATATGTGGTGTGTGTGTGTGTGTGTGTGTGTGTGTGTGTGTGTGTATATATATAAATATATATATATATATATATATATATATATATATATATATATATATATATACATAAAGGAAAACAACCACGATAAGAAATGAAACAATATCGTAACGTTTCGAACCCTTCACGAGTTCCTCTTCTGACGAATAATTATCCAAATGGATGATCCATTTTGGTTAATTATTCCTCTGAAGTGGAACTCGTGAAGTGTTCGAAACGTTACGATATTGTTCATTTCTTATCGTGGTTGTTTTCCTTTCCATATATTATATATTATATGTATATATATATATATATATATATATATGTATATATATATATATATATATATATATATATATATATATATATATATATATGATACATATATACTT
>NC_051388.1:49415419-49420419 GCF_015228065.2 Penaeus monodon | reverse complement strand
TTCATCTGTCTATAAGAAAGTGATATGTGTTCACACACACATACACACACACACACACACACACACACACACACACACACACACACACACACACACACACACACATAATTATTATATATAATATTAATATATATATACATATATATATATATATATATATATATATATATATATATATATATATATACACACATATATATATGCATATATAAATAAATATGCATCTATATACACACATCCACACATACATACATATACAAGTATGCAAATCCCGACCTATTAAAGCTTAACCACCCGCCCACAGCGCAAGAACAGCCCGCAGAGACGCCGCAGGGGATATCAAGCATATAAAAACCAACAAAAAAAGCATAAACTTCCTCCTGCAGCAGGTGTTTTCCCGCGGGAGTTTCCGGAAGGAGGGAAGAAGGGAGGAAGGGCGTCTGCGAGAGAGGTCTTCATGTAGGTCAGAGTGTGGCAGGGCGATGGCGTCCAATTGGCTTACCGTTGTCATGGTGACGAGTACGGGGGTGGGTGTTGTCTTGTGTGTGTGTGTGTGTGTGTGTGTGTGTGTGTGTGTGTGTGTGTGTGTGTGTGTGTGTGTGTGTGTGTGTGTGTGTGTGTGACTATTATGATGATGTTTTGATAATCATAATTATTATCAAGACATCATCATCATTATCATTAACATCATCATCTTTATTATCATATCCATAAGAATAATAGTGATGAAAATAATGATAGTAATGATAATGATGATGTTAATAACAATAACAATGATAATGATGATGTTAATAATATTAGTAATAATAATGGTAATAATAACGATGAAAATAACGATAATAACAACAATAATAATAATAATAATAATGATAATAATAATAATAATAATAATAATAATAAATAATGATAATAATAATAATAATAATAATAATCAGAAGGAAAAGAATAGTAATAATTATAAAAGTAAAGACAACTGGAAAAAATAATAACAATAATAACAATAAATGATAATGATAATAATAACTATGGTGAAAATGACAATAATAATGATAATAAGGATAATAACAATGATGATGATGATGATGATGATGATGATGATATGATGATGATAATAATAACTAATAATAATAATGATAATAATAAAATAATAATATAATAATAATAATAAATAAATTAAAATAATAATAAAAGTAATGATAATGATGATAATAATAATAATAAATAATAATAATAAGGAAAATGAATAGTAATAATTATAAAAGTAAAGACAACTGGAAAAAATAATAACAATAATAACAATAAATGATAATAATAATAATAACTATGGTGAAAATGACAATAATAATGATAATAAGGATAATAACAATGATGATGATGATATGATATGATGAATATATATAATAATATAATAATAAATAATAATAATAATATAATAATGATAATAAACAATAATAATGATAACATCAACACATAATAACAAAATAATAATAAATAATATGCATAATAATAACAATAATAATAATAATAATAATAATAATAATAATAATAATATCAATAATAATAACAATAATAATAATATGATAATAAGAAAATAATAATGACGATGATTATAATAACAACAACAACAAAACACAGACACACAAATGTATATATATATATATATATATATATATATATATATATATATATATATATATATATTATATATATAATATATATATATATATGTTGTGTGTGTGTGTGTGTGTGTGTGTGTGTGTGTGTGTGTGTGTGTGTGTGTGTGTGTAGTATAAATACGTATATACATACATACATACATGTACATATATTTACAAACACACACACCACACACCACACACACCACACCACACACACACACACACACACACAAATATAACAATATTATATATATTATAATATATATATATATTATAATATATATATATGCTATATATTATATATATATATATATTATATATATATATTATATAATATATAGTACGAGAAGAGTGAGAGTAGAAATATATATATATATATATATATATATATATATATATATATTATATATATGAGTGTGTGTGTTCATTGCGAAACACGCATTTATGCACACATACACAGACACGGCGAGCGTCCCCCAGTCCCTCCTTCATCCTCACCGCCGTCCCGCGCCCTCCAGCTTCTTCCGGACGCGGCTGTTGCGCAGGCGGAGGGAGGGAGGGAGGGAGCGAGGGAAGGAGGGGGGAGACGACACGTTCCCTTGCAAGCGCGAAGCCGTGACTCTCGCTCCGGGCCGCTGCGAGGACGATCGGCCGACGGAGATGTGCAGGTATGACGCAATTGCCGGACAGGTGATTACGTCCGCCGCTCCGTCGGTCTTCATCTGGAACGAAGTATGGTGTAATAATGTTGACTGAGTACCTTGGCGCACGGGACTTTCAGTTCTGCCATTGCGCTGGCCGGCAACGCGGAAATAAACAGTTTCGGGCGACGCCTCGCGGCCATTACGCTAATCGGTGAAAGATGTTGATAGAGATAAAGATAGATGGATAGACAGATATATGGATAAAAAGAGGGAGGAAGGGAGGGAGAGAGAGAGAGAGAGAGAGAGAGAGAGAGAGAGAGAGAGAGAGAGAGAGAGAGAGAGAGAGAGAGAGAGAGAGAGAGAGAGAGAGAGAGAGAGAGAGAGAGAGAGAGAGAGAGAGAGAGAGAGAGAGAGAGAGAGAGAGAGAGAGAGAGAGAGAGAGAGATAATAATAATAATAATAATAATAATAATAATAACAATGATATTATTATTATTATTATTATTATTATTATTATCATTATTATTATTATCGTCATCATTATTATTGCCATTATCATCATTGTCATCATTTTCATTACTATAATTATTATCATTATCAATATCATCATCCTTATCTTTATTATCATCATCTTTATTATCATGTATATATATGCCCGTATGTACATATGTATATATGTATGCATGTATGTATGTATGCTCTATAATCAGTTTTCCATCTTCATCAATTATTAGGATTATCTCAAGGAAGAGTTCTTGATGATTTCTTAATGTTTAATATTGGTGACTTAATACAAATTATATTGTCAAGGTTGGGTGACCTTCAAGCATATTAATAGGTAGTAAATGTTTAAAGTTACTTCAGAAGCAGATAGAATATATGAATTTATTAGATCTAGATAAATGTTCGAATTTCTAACTAACATTCATTTGAAATAATGACTTGAGTTTTTGCCTTGGCCTTCACAAAAAATCCCGTTTTAGATTTGATATAAAAAAAACAAGCCAAAAATATCATAGGAAAGCACTATGAAAACAATCATCTCTTTAAGTTAACATTCACGAAGCAATAACAGAATATCATAAATGGTTAGCATTATCGCTCTCGCTCTCATCCAACACACTTAGTCCACTATCTCTGTAAAAAATTATCTGTAAAAGTAATAATGGCCGCTACCGCATCTCCCTCCTCTGAACACCTGCAAGTGGGCTTCGTTACATCGTCAACCACATGCCACGGTTTCGGACAAGAGAACGTCGGCGCATCATATCCTCGCAAATCTCGTTATTTTTACAGGAGATGAGATTTTGGGGGATTCTGAGGTGAGTCGGAGGGAAGAGGGCGGGAGGGGAGAGGGGAGGAAGGAAGGGGAGAGAGAGGGAGGGAGGGAGGGAGGGAGGGAGGGAGGGAGGAGAGAGAGAGAGAGAGAGAGAGAGAGAGAGAGAGAGAGAGAGAGAGAGAGAGAGAGAGAGAGCGAAAGACAGACAGACAGACAGACAGACAGATACAGACAAAGGCAGTGACAGCGACCGACAGACAGAGAGAAAGATAGACACAGACAGGCAGTGAGAAACGAGAAGACTTAAAAGGCACAGAGGACCTTAACAGGTGCACAGTAGAAGGAGAGTGTCGTCCTGTCAGCTCAAGTCCCCTCCAGCCCCGTCTAAGAGGAGGACCACCGCGCCAGCCGACACGAGATGAGGGCTGAGTAGCTGCCAGGACGCCTGCTGGGGACGGACCATCACGGAGGCGCTGTGTGGAGATGGGATAATAGCAGCCTGTGTATTCCGGGGGCTGGGGTGCGACAGGGGCCTGGGATGGCGGTTCTGCTGGGATTTTGTTCTATTATTGTTTTATTTTTTTATTATTATTATTTTTTTGTGTGTGTGTGTCGTGCTTGTTGGGAATTGAAGAAATTCAATCGTCTTTGCAATTATTTTTGAATTGTGAGGAGAGAGAAGGAAGGGAAGGGTGATATAATTGTAGTGTTGTGATGAAGATGCATGGATTACACAAGCATACTGTAGATTTTGAATGGAATAATGTATCCATAAAGGAGAACAAACACGTATGCACACCACACACACACACACACACACACACACACACACACACACACACACACACACACACACACACACACACACACACACACACACACACACACACACACACCACACACACACACACACCAACTTCGTTTACACATGTCGAAAAAAACATTAATAACTTCAATGTAGGTTTACGAAGATAATACACGTCCATTAGGGTAATGGCTACCAGTTAATCGGAATCCCCAAGAGAGTGTATGCATGGAAATGGCGGCGTGAATAATTCCGGCATACGATGTGCATGACCCGACCTCCCTCGATGCGGAAATTCATGATAGTAAAAATCATGAAGTGACGTCCTGACTGTCGAAATATCGCCGAATATATTTTTCCTTCTTTTCTTTTTTTTAGTATGCTACTTGTAAAATCTTCCCTTGTTATTTTGCCGTGATTCAAAAGACTATCTCTTTCCTCAGTCATTCCTCTCTAATCGACCCTCCCCCCAGACACCGCCCCCTGCCATTCCTCCCCATTCACCTCCTCCTTCTCTCTCTCTCCGGACGTGGAGTGAGATGTGAGGAAACCAAACAGTCAGTGAAAACTACGATATTTATGACGAAGAGAAAATGACACAGTGTTCTCTCTTT
>NC_051388.1:49375419-49400419 GCF_015228065.2 Penaeus monodon | reverse complement strand
TAGAGAAAATTGAGTATAAATGTTACTATTTTTTAAAGCTAGAAATGACATTTAATAATATTATCTATAAATAGACTATATGAATGAAAATATGTTGATGGATATGTATATATCTAAGATAATGTAGATTTCTAGTTTCCATCTTAAAACCTGTCAGATTTAGTAACAGTGGACTCCAGTAGATGGTTACTTGGCAACTATAGCAGTAATAGTAGGAAAAATAAATAGGCTAATCACAGTATAAATGTTTGAAATCTCTCAGACTTTGCAAAAGAACTTGTGATGAAATGAGTGGTGATGGATATTTTTTGTTTCTGAGATTCTGCCTGGGTTGTGATGTCAGGCATAAAAACTCACCTGAACCTGTCCAAGCTCTGTCAGTCTTGAACCTCTGTGAATGTACATTAGACATCACGAGGAATCCATTGATGCCAAATTTGGTTGATTTTAAGTTCCCGACGTATTTCTAGAAATTTACCCTATATATCACCTGGGTGTGCCAGAGACCTAAAGATCTGGTAAATTGTGGGTTGCTTAAGTTAGACCCAAATAGTAGAAAATGAGAACAATAGATTAGATTGGATTTAAAACCAAAAATAGAGGGTCCACTGTTTACTACTTTCCCCTTCTAACAAGTTCTTGGTATGAATGAACCATTTCATAATGACAAATGTAGAAAAGGTATGAATGAGAGTGAATATATTTACAATATAAGAGATGCATTAAACCAGTTTCAATTATATCAAAACTGGTTAAATATGCCTCTTGTATTGGGTATCAGGTTGTAGGCTAGTTGACAAGGAGACTCAGGGAGAGAATATTTCCTTATATAAAGAATAAGATAGAACATTTTTTTGTTTCATTGCTTATAACAATTCTTCATATTATTCAAAGTAGGTTTATGTGGACATAGAGAGAAAATAATGTAATGTTGAGCAAGGAAACATATAGCTAACACATATATATAGGTATAAGATCTTATCTGCATCAAGTGATATTATCTTTGTTCTCTGGCAGAGGTTTATAAGCCTCCACCACTACATATATTCGTGCAAGATATAGCTGCCAATGTATTATCAAATTAGCCCTAGCTCTTTTGCCAGCCAATAGGGTATATAGTGAAAAAAAAAATCAAGCATTAACTTATAAACTCCAGCTGCAACTAGTAGGATGCTCAAAGGTGTCTTTGAAATAAAGAGGCATGCAAAAAACTCCATGTCAGTGGCCACTAACCAGTTTCAGTCCCATATCCATTAGGTTAATTGTTTACACAGAAACTTGATTTTTTTTTCCTTGAATATTGATAAGGATAACTTTGCTCCGGTTTTCTTTACTAGGTTTAAGATTATTTCATGTTTTAGATTGATAGATAGATAGATATATGTTCATCTTCATTTGTTGATTTCTGTCTTTTCCAGATATATAAGAAAAAATGTTTGGACAGCCACGAGCCCCCTTTGGAGGCACAACCTCCTCCTTTGGGGCAAGTTTTGGAACCCCAAGTACAACAACAACTGGCTTTGGAAGCACAACCTTTGGAAGGGCCACATTTGGAAATCCAGTAAGGATACTTTTTTGTGTGTATTGTGATCAAATGCTGTGAAATATTTAAGGGTTTATTATTTAAAACGATTACAATGTTGTCATTGATTATATCTAATTTCCATGCTATTGCAACTGATTTTCTTTCTTAATTGCAGCAACAAACAACAAGTTTTGGAACCACAACAACACCATTTGGTGGTGCTACATCGTCGGGCACTTCCCTCTTTGGTACACAGCAGCAGCAGGCAACAGGCGGGCTGTTTGGACAACAGCAGACACAACAGCCTTCTGCTGGTTTCAGTCATCCTAGTAGTGGGTTTGGTTCAACTAGTGGTGGTGGATTATTTGGACAGCCACAGCAACCAACAAGCACAGGTATTACATTTATATGATTTTATACATTTAATGAATGGTACAGAATACTATTTTTATTACATTTTAGTATCAGAATGTTGTATGTGTGTATCATGATTCCATACGAATGAACTGTTTTTGCTTTAGCAGGCCTCTTTGGCAGCACTGGCACCAGTGGGTTTGGTGCCCAACAGTCAACACAGAGTAGACCATTTGGCTTTGGTCAGACCACAACCAGTACCACTGCAGGAGCAGGAGGTCTCTTTGGTACCACACAGCCAGCCACTGGAGGAGGATTGTTCAGTGGTACAACAGGTATTCTTTTTTTTTATCTCAGGTCTTTTTTTACTCTATTATTTTCATGTGTGTTGATGGTATATAATACTGTGTATCAATAGTCATATTTTGTTTACACTCCCAAGATTGTTCATTTTGTAATTGTTAATAATTTTGTTCCTGTTGAAAGCAATGTTCAGAATACACAAATACACAATCATTTACTGATTTTTTATCAGGATTTGGTGCCACTGGAGGAGCTGTCACAGGGACAACTGTCAAGTATGAACCTGTAACAGGCACAGACACTATGACCAGAAATGGTGTATCCACAAACATTCGGACACGAATTGAGGTCATCTCAACCATGAAGGTTAGTGTACTTTGCTTATTTATGTAGGTTCTGTTATTCCTTTTCAAAGGTTAAAATCTAGAAGGAGTCTGTTACTGGTTGTTTAATTTAATTTTTCAAATATTTTATTTTGGGAATATGAAGACAGATCTAATTTCAAATATTTTATTTTAGGAATATGAAAACAAATCTCTAGAAGAGCTACGTGTTGAGGATTACTTAGCTAACCGCAAAGGTCCAGGCCAAGGAACAACTCTAGCTGGCTTTGGTCAGAACACCCCAGGCAACAAGCACCCAGCCACAGATGCAGGGTACAGGGTTGTTTGGCTCAGGTACTGGTACTTCTCTCTTTGGAACTGCAAAGCCACCTGAGAATAAGTCCCTCTTTGGCACTGGAACCACTAGTGGTAAGTTATTTTCTCATCATCATTTAAATTATGTAGTTTGTTTTTATACCTAGCTTATTTTTTCATATTTTACATTTCTTGCATGCGAGAAATGCAAAGTTCATGATTTATTTACATTTCTAGTCTAGACGAAGAATTGATATGTTATTGATGTAAAACAAGGCATTTTTACATTTACCTGTCACTTACAGGTTTTGGTGCAACCTCAGGTGGTGGCCTCTTTGGAAGTGGAACAAGCACTGCTGCATTTGGTCAGACAAGCACTGCTCCAGCCACAAGCTTCTCCTTTAACCAGACTACACAGCAGCAACAAAAAACAGGGGCCTTCTCCTTTGGTACCACCCCAACATCAACACCATCACTGTTTGGTTCAACACCGCAGCAACAACAGCAGCCATCCTTTGGCTTTAGTGGTGGCTTCCAATTGGGTCAGAACACTCAGCAACAGGTAAATGTTCATCCATAGTATATTTTCCAAATTTAATATAGGTAATATGGTTCAGATAAGTATATACTGTTACTGTGAGCAGTCATGACTGAGTACTGATTATAACCTCTGATTATTTTTTGGCATAAAACTATTTTGTTATATATTACAGAATACTGGTGGTGGTCTTTTTGGAAATCAGAAACCTGGATTCTTCTCAAATCAGAATACAGGTACTGGGCTGTTTGGCAGTAAACCGGCTGGCACAACCCAGCCTCTGAGCACTGGCTTTGGAACCACCAATCCTGTACCACCATTTGGTTCAACCCCGAATACTAGCGCTGGTGGGGGACTCTTTGGTGCACAAAACACTCAAAACAAGACTGGAATGTTCTCTGGCTTTGGTAAGTTTTGCAAAAACTTTGCAGTG
The DNA here is from genome assembly GCF_015228065.2 of Penaeus monodon. Classification (NCBI taxonomy): domain Eukaryota; kingdom Metazoa; phylum Arthropoda; class Malacostraca; order Decapoda; family Penaeidae; genus Penaeus; species Penaeus monodon. Next base: position 49,396,628 of record NC_051388.1, on the reverse strand, counting down.
GATTACAGTAAAGAGAAATATTTAAACAAAATTTGCTTTATATCTTTTTTGATAAGGGTTTTCCAATAGTTATCAAACGGTTACATTTGACCCCACAGGTGGTAGTAGTGCTTTTGGGACCACAGGCTTATTTGGTCAAAACAACAATCAGCAGAAACCAGGGAGCCTCACTTTTGCAACACCAAGTTTTAACCCTGGTCTGGGTCAAAATTTGGGAAGCAATACAGGGATGGGCTTGTTCAACGCAGGTGGCACAAATACCAGTGGTGTAGGCCTTGGCGGGGGTGGCCTTTTAAGCACCAATACAGGTAAAATAGAAGTAGCATGCGTAGATGTTGAGTACCTTGGCCTTTCTCCTTTGTGTTTTTGTGTTTGATTTTGTGATTAGCAGTTGGTAGCTTTGACAAGGCATTCCCTTGGAAGTGTGATAAGACCTTGGGATTGCTTGGCCTTCGGAGAGTAAACAAATAACCAGGGAGTGTTAGGCATACTTCAGCTGTTGTGAAGTAGTTAGTCATCATTAAAAACCCCTGCTGTGGCTAAAGTGCAGGTGAGGTAGTTTGGGGGCATTTGTGCTTAAGATTTTACACCAAATAGTGCATAGTCATGATTTATTAAAGATGTAGAGTGAGTGAGGAGCAGGTAGTTGTAGTTAGATGTTAGTGACTGTGTTTGTGGTTTGTTTTTATTTTGTCTCTGTAAACCCTTTTTGTGTCTTGCATACCAGGAAATAAACTGTTTGACTAATTTTGGTATTTCTTTCATTTAGGTTTTGGATTGCCACAACAAACTGCTGTCGGTGGGGGAGCAGGCGGAAGTGCATACCCAGATCTTGGAAAACTTGTAAAGGCCTTGACAGAGAAGCCATTTTTGAATATAACTAATAATGAAAAATCAACATCAGGTAAGTTATGAAGAATTTTCCAAGTTGGTGTGGATGTGAACAAAATAATGTAATAATTTTGATATCCTTATTGATTATTATTGTCATTATTTGTTATTGTTATCATTGTTTGTTATTGTCAGTATTGATTGTTATTGTTTGTTCTCCTCCTCCTCCTCCTCCTCCTCCTCCTCCTCCTCCTCCTCCTCCTCCTCCTCCTCCCTCTCTCTTCTTCCTCCTCCTCCTCCTCCTCTTCTTCTTTTCTCTTTCTTCTTCTTTCTTCTTCTTCTTCTTCTTCTTCTCCTTCTTCTCCTTCTCCTTCTCTTTCTTCTCCTCCTTCTCCTTCTCCTTCTTCCTCCTTCTCCTCCTCTCTCCTTCTCCTTCTCCTTCTCCTTCCCTTCTCCTTCTCTTCCCTTCCCTTCCTCTCTTCTCCTTCTCCTTCTCCTTCTCCTTCTCCCCTCCTCTCCTACTCCCTCCTCCTCCTCCTTCTCCTCCTCCTCCTCCTTCTCCTCTCCTCCTCTCTTCCTTCTCCCTCTTCTTCTTCGTCTTCTCTCTTCCTCTCCTCTTCCTTCTTCGTCTTCTTCTTCTTCTTCTTCTTCTTCTTCTTTCTTCTTCTTCTCTTCTTCTTCTTCTCTCCTCCTCCTCCTCCTCCTCCTCCTCCTCCTCCTCTCCTCCTCTTCCTCCTCCTCCTCCTCCCCTCCCCTCTCTTCTCTTCTCCTCTCCTTCTCCTCCTCCTCTTCTTCTTCTTCTCTTCTTCTTCTTCTCCTTCTTCTATCTCTCTCTTCTCCTTCTTCTTCTTCTCTTGTCTTCTCCTTCTTCTTCTCCTTCTTCTCTTCTCTCTCCTTCTTCTCTCTTCTTCCTTCTCTCTTCTTCTTCTTCTCTTCTTCTCTTCTCTTCTTCTTCTCTCCTTCTTCCTCTTCCTCTCTTTTCCTTCTCCTTCTTCCCCTCTCCTTCTCCTTCTCCTCTTCTCCTTCTTCTTCTCTTCCCCTCTTCTTCTCTTCTCCTTCTCTTCTCCTTCTCCTTCTTCTTCTCTCCTTTCCTTTCTTTCTCCTCTCCTCTCTTCTCCTCTCCTCCTCCTTCTCCTTCTCTTCCTTCTCCTTCTCTTCCTCCTTCTCCTTCTCTTCTCCTTCTCCTTCTTCTCCTTCTCCTTCTCTTTCTCCTTCTCCTCCTTCTCCTCCTTCTCCTCCTCCTCCTCCTCCTCCTCCTCCTCCTCCTCCTCCTTCTTTCCTTCTCATTCTCCTTCTCCTTCTCCTTCTTTCCTTCTCATTCTCCTTCTCCTTCTCCTTCTTCCTCCTCCTCCTCCTCCTCCTCCTCCTTCTCCTCCACCTCCCCCTCCTCCTCCTCCTCCTCCTCCTCCTCCTCCTCCTCCTTTTCTTTATCCTTCTCCTTCTCCTTCTTCTCCTTCTCCTCCTTCTCCTCCTTCTCCTTCTCCTTCTCCTTCTCCTTCTCCTCCTCCTGTACTTGAGTGAAAGATGAAAACATTTATTTATTATAGTATTTTGCATTTACAGACAAAGCTAGTTCACCAAGTGACCAAGGTGGGTCAAAACTGACTAGCTCAAACTTGAAACCTACATATGTTCTCTCACCATCACTAGTTGCCAACAACAAGCTGAAACCCAAGCCAATTACCAAGAATAACAACCAAGGGTAAGTTGATACCATATGGAGAGATTTTTTTCTTAATTTTGAAATTTTAGTGTTGAGGACTCAGTTCCCATACGTTGATTGCTTCATGTTAGGCACACATTAGGGAGTTCAACATTTTTAGTAATATTTGGTAATGAGTTAGTCAATGGTGTTTCATGCTTTTATTAAGAATTATAATTTTTTGTATGATATTTTTTCAGGAATGACAGACACTGGCTCTTCAAAGGGCTGGATGATCCCAACGAGGAGAGCTCAGAAGATTTCCTAAAACCCAAGAAATATCCCAGTGTAAGGAAGTTGAATCTGAAGGTGTTCAAGGCTGCTAAGGGTGATTCGTCCCTGAGCAGCCCAACCATCAGTACCACGGCTGATAAGTCTGGTGCTGGTGATGCTCCCTCTCCCCTCACCACTCCTGTCAGTCCCATTGGTGATGGCACACCCAACAGAACTAGCCTCCCTCCTTCACATGACAACTCTCCCACACCTGACATAATCAAGGTGAAGTGCAGTGTTTAGCTTTCTGTTGTGGATTATATTGTTTTGATTTTTTAGATGATATTCAGTGGGGAGTAGTAATTTGGATTTATAAACTGATTTATTTTTATATTTGCAAGGCAAGAAAATTGCTCTTATTTTTATTAGTTTCTTACTGTGGCATTATTGCTGACATTTCTCTTGATTTTATCATTATTAGCATTGTCATTGTCATTTTTTTTGCTATTATTATAAATAGGATTATCACCTATGTTGTTATTGTTATTGTTAGAATTATTGATATTGTTTTTGTTATTGAAGCTACCATTATTATTATTATCATTATTACTATCATTATTAATTATTTAGCATAAATAATTATTTTATATGTTCTTGCAGGGAAGAGAGAAGATCAAGAGTCTCAACCTTAGAAGCAAGCCCCAAATGAACGACACATTGGCCGACCTCAATGTAGTCCAGCTGGCAGGAGCTGAATCTGTGGAGGGAAATCTGGAAGCTGCAGAGAATGAAGAAAAGGACTCCAGTGCTGAGGCTGACAAGGAAAACATTTCTATCTTTGATGTGTCAGCTGCTGAGGATATTCCAGCTATGGTCAACAAATCATCTGACAAGCCACACCCTGCGGGTAAGTTTATTGTGTGGGGTAATTCTTTGGAATCTTTGTCCAGGGAGGTTTGTAATTTATTAGTGTCCTGTAATTCAGTCATGGCTAAATAGATGAAGTAAGTTCCTGTGGATCATATATTTTATACCTTGTTTTTGAAATTAGTTGTTAAAACATTTCTGCTTTTCTTTGAACAGGTATCAAACTCACTCGATCAGGGTACTTCACTCTTCCCTCACTGGATGTGCTGGCAGAGATGTTGGACTCAGATGGGCAGTGCCTAGTTGAGAATTTCACTGTGGGCCGTTATGGATATGGAAATGTGTGTTTCCTTGGTGTTACTGATGTTGCTGGCATTGACCTTGATTCTGTGGTGTTCATCCTTCGAAAGCAGATTGAAGTTTATCCAGAGGGGACACAAAAGCCACCACAAGGCCAAGAACTCAATAAACCTGCTATTGTAAGTTTATTGCAATATTTATGTTGTAAAGCCAAGTAATCTTGTTTCAAAATGGTGTATGATTTTGATGCAGCAGCATTTTCTGTATTACATTAATACAAAATTATAACCTGTGGTAATACCTGCTTTTCCAGATTACGCTAGATTGTGTCTGGCCAGTTGACAAGACCACACGAGAGGTGATCAAATCTTCAGAACGACTCCAGGCCATGGGATGGGCAGATTATCTGGAGCGCCAGTGTGTCAAAATGGAATCGACTTTTGTTGAATACCGCCCAGAAACTGGATCATGGGTCTTTAAGGTACCCAGATTTTAATTTTTTGAAATTTATCATACTAAGAATTCAGCTGATTCATGTGATCAGAAGGTTGCACAGTGTATAGTAGAAACTTTGAGTAAAAGTATATTAATAGTATTTCATCATTTTACTGATGAAACTTGTTTTTAAAATTCCCAATAGTACCAAAGCATGTGATACTAACTCATAGGATGCAAAGCTTACTTGGAAATAGAAAATATGAATTGAAAACATAGAGAGTACTTGTGACATCATATGCAAGATTTATTGATTAGCACTATACCACAGTTAATGAATTTGAATAAGATTGTGAGGAAATTTTTTCACATTCTAGAAAACTTTGTCGTTAACAGTGGATAGATATGCATACATGTCATGAAAAGATTTGAAAACCTGATAGTTGTTGAAAATAAGTGCTAAAGTTGATAAGTTTTACTTTGCTTGAAATGTATGCTAGCCAGTCATCTGGTTACAGTTTGTTGTGCAGTACAATGATATACCATTCTTCATAATGAACTAGTTTTAGATACTACAAACACTTCAGACATTATGAGGAGTTTTGTCATGACTGTTCTTTTTACTCTATGAGATTTAACAGGGAAAGCATTTGACTTTAGACTTGATAGGATCTAATTATATGTAATAGAAAATTGATAACTGATATTACTTCACTTCAATGATTGAGGAGGCTTTTAGATTTTAATAGATTTTAAAAAATTGATTCATGAAGATGTAGTGATGCTTTTAAGTTGAAAGAAGAATATGTGCTGCAGATGAATGGAACTTTTATATGCATACATAAACACTTTGACAGTTATACACAGACTTAGGGCAATTTTTGTGGTTTCCATTCTTATTAAGGTTTCATTTTATGCTGCTGCCTTCCTTGCTTTCCTTAATTTTAACACTTGATTTTAACTTGCTTTATGCATGAGTGGCATTTGTTGCCTAAGGCATTGTGGTTAATAACCATGTTGATATTGTCTAGAGTTTGAAATGCATGCACTTACACATGCACACATACATACACATACACATACAATATACATATGCATATACATAATCATACATACATATTCATACATATACATGTATACATACATGCATACAACATGTATCTTTGTTATGAAATTCTGTATTTCTTCACTGAATATAAAACTCTGTGTAACACTTCTAGAGATATTTTGCTTAAAAGAAAATGAATCGGTTATATTGAAATGTCTGTGATAACTTTCTTAAGTAATATTCTATATTATTTGGTATCAAAGAAACTTCACTTGAGTCCAGATTGTGTATCTATTGTATGTGCTTGATAGCTGGCATATTATTTTCTATATTTTATTGCTTTCAGTGTATAATTTTGTTTCTTGTATGTTGTCTATTTAACAAATTACTTTTTTTTATTGTGGTATTTATTTGTGTTTTGTGTAGAGGTTAATGATTTTTTATATTTACTGCTTGAGAATGCATGGCATGATTAAAAAACAAAAAAAAATCTAGTTAGTTTACTGTACATTTGTAGCCTTGAGTATTATAATATTTTGCTTTATAAAAGTTAGTAGTGAGAGCAGTGGTTCTTAGTCTGTATATACTTATTTAACTTTCAATACCTTTTTTATGCTCCTTTTCCCCATGCACTGTGAACACTTAGGCTGAAGCTTTATTGACTACCTCAGATTGGATTTAGCTTTAGGAATGATGTTTGAGAATAAGATGGCAGTGCATTCACTATTCCCCTCAAAACAAAATCAGGCATTTGAATTCCTGAGTAAGCAGTATATGAGCAGATAAGGAACCACTGATTCAAAATTTGGAATAGAATTATAATTGCTTTCAGCTGTTTTAGCCTTTATGATACTGTTGCACTATTTTGTTGTAAAGTTGTATTAGTGTTGATACTAGTTAATCTTTACCCAATCACACCGGGAGATGCCAGATGACAACCTGTCACATAATACCCCTGATGCTGGGATGATGTTTTTGCATCATGTGTGGTCAGACTTGTTCTATGTTATTTATGCAAAACAACGATGCACTTGTTTGACCCTGGCTGCATTAATTAATCAGAAATAGCCTCTCAAAAATAGGCTTAAAGCCTCTCTTTAGCCTCATTACCTTATATTGTTAATCCTGCAGCCCAAAACACAGAAATTTTGTTTCCCAGTCTTCTGATTTTGCCCACGAGCAGCCGACTTTGAATGCACCCTGAAGTGTTGTATGATATTGCATTGGAGGCTCCTTTTGTGATTGGGTTCATATTGCATATGAATATGCTAGATGCATGTCATTGTTTTTTTGAAATGATGAGAAAAAATAAGGGAAGGTAAGTACAGTATTCATTTATTTGTGCATATATATTTACAAAAAAAAATTAAATGCTTATGCTTGTGTTTTTTTGTGCATTGCATTGAGTATTTGCATATGTTGTTCTGGAAAAAAGGCATGAAAACTAGATTTTCCACATGCTGTATTTTGGTTACTTTTGTGTGAAGAAAGTAGGAGGTTTGTTTGACAGGATAACAAAAGCCTGAAATGTGAATGTAAGTATTTGCAGAGGTTAATTATGAACCATAAAAAAACTTCTTATACATAGTTATGCACTAAGAAAATACATTTGGTTTAAGACGTTTCATTACTCAGATTAAAAGTAGATATACATTCCCATGACATTGATAACAGAAAAGTAGAGAAGATTTTGTGATATAAGAGTACAGGTGTGTACATTATCTGTGATATGACAGTGAAGTGATAGTGATTGAAACAGTGGGAGGTAGGCTAAAGTAGGATACAAAGATTTTTTCATGGAAATAAGATTAGGATGATAAAGGAATTGCATTATCCAGTATAAGTAAATATAAAAAGAAAATGGCTAAATTAAATGTAGCAATGAGTCTGGAGCTCTGATGAATTATTTTTACTTTTAGATTTTAAGAAAATACACATGGAGTCATTTAAACAGTAGTAATACTATTTACATTGATTATTTCATAAATATGAAAATGAGTGCATTAGGTTAGGGTAGAATATGTGAAACAAACTTTTGGTTTCATCCTACATTAATATATACAAGTGTTACTATATACAAGTATAAGAAAAAAAAAGGACAATTTAGCTAAGTAATATGTAGATTTTGCTTTTTTTTAGCTAACCATTGTATGCTGCTCAATTAACAGTGTCCATAACTGTTTTGGGAACAAATGCATCATGCAATAGTAATAGAATTATTTCAAAAATTGTTGACAAATATAACAGAAGGCTATTGTGAGTTGTCTTTACAAAGCAGTGTTAACTGAAATTAGCTAAGGCTTGTTTCCATTTAATAAAACTATATGTCTAATGTGTTCAGTATCTGAATATAATATGTATAGAGCATGATTTCCTATGTATTTTTATAGATATCCTCTATTATCTTTGATGTCTCACTTTTATAATCACAATGTTATTTACTAAATAATTAGTCTTGTATTAGAACTGATATTAATATGTAGGATTAATTGTGCTTTATTTAACTGTGGTGGAAATGTGTATCTTCTGAATTATTTTGTCATTGCAATTATGTAGTACCCTTGAGACGTATATACTTACTTGCTATTGATCTGACTGTGAAAGTTGGCAAAAAAAAAAATATATATATATATATATTTATGATTTACATTATCAACTGTAGTAGATTATGTTGCTTTGTATTGCAATAAAGGTGCATGACTATCAGAATTTTTTCTGATCCTAGTGCAAATGTGATTTTATTGTATATAGTCAGGAGACACAAATACTAGGACTAGATAAGATATTAGAAATATTAGAAAGTGTCAAATAAGCCATGGTTGCCAAATGCTACTCTGCTTACTTCTCTGTTAGTATTTAGAAAAGCCTTTGAGAAAAAAATGTGTATATTGTGAGTTATTCTTCTCTGAAGATAAACTCATGAAAAGTAAACAAATGTCTAAGGGAAATTAGAGTCAAGAGCAAGGGAAAAGGAGTGGTAAGTTTAAATGTACAGCTATGTGGTTCATATAATAATAGTGCTTTTATGACTACTTGCATTGAGAAATTATAAAAAAAAAAGTTTAATTTCTTCCATTTTGGTTTAAACTGAATATATTTTTCATGTTTTTTCCAGGAGGCATGAGTAAAGTAAAGAGTATATTACACTATAAGATATATGGAAAGGATCATAATACATGTCACATTTATGCTATGCACGCACACATGCACATGTGTGCACACACACAAATATGCGTACACAGACACATACAAATTATGTATGCACATACATACATACATACATACATACATACATACATACATACATACATACATACATACATACATACATACATACATACATACATACATACATAAATATATACAACATTATTAACAGCAACAACAACATACACAACATACATACATACATACATACATACATACATACATGCAGATATATACATACATTTATAAATGTACACACACACACACACACACACACACAACACACAACACATCACAACATACACACAACATACATACACATACACATACACATACACAACACTACATACAACATACATACATACATCACACACATATACCCATACACATATACATATACACACATACACACACATACACACACATACATACATACACATACACATACACATACATATATATACACACAAATATACATACATGCACATACATATACACGCACATACATACACATATACATACATACTACTACATACACATATACATACATACATACTTACAACATACATACATACATACATACAACATACATACATACACTACATACATACACACACGATCACACACACATACAGGCGCGTGCACACACACACACACACACACACACGTGCACACACACATTACTTTTTTTCTTCTTTTCTTTTTTTTTTTTAATAAAAACACAACACATTATTTATTATCTACAGGTAAAACACTTCTCCAAATATGGTTTGCAAGAAGATGATGAGGAGGAAATGGTGACAGCTCCACCTAAAACAAATGTGGCAGCTCCTTTAGCCACCCACCGAGCTGCTCTTAGTTCTACAGCTGCGCAGCTCCCTCCTATTCCCATGCGTACATCTGGTCCCCCTGCCACTGCCTTGACCTCACCTCCACAGTTTGGACTTAGTCACATGGTCATGGCTAGTCTTCCCACAAAATCAGTAAGTTTGGATTGCAATGGATGTCTGTAGTGAGAAAATTGAATGGATGGAAATGTGATTATATGAATGTACATACCAGAGCTATTGATATTGCTTATGTAGATGAAAATAAAATTTGAAAATAATTTACATACAATGGTCTTCCATAGATGATGCAGCCAAGGCACCTTGATAGTCCATCACTTCAAGACACTCAGGCCTTTGATGAAGAACAGATGGATTCATTTATTGCCAAGGAAGCAGGTAATCACTAGAATAAGTAATTATTATATGTGATTCATCATTATCAGTTTGTTTTTCAGATCTTTGAAATAAGTAATTTAACAGCCATACATTCATATAAGAGATTTTAGCTAATTTATTTCAGTCTCTAGCAGCCTGTAACAGAGCTGTAATTAGAAATATGAGTGTTTTTCAATGTAGATACTGAGCCCTCTTCAATACTTCCAGAGGAGAGTGCTGCCATGACTGTGCTGTCCCCCAGTGCTGAACGTTTGACAGTTGTGTCCAGGGTTGTGCCTAAAACAGTCCAGCTAGCCAAGTGGCAAATGTTTGCAGGTGAAGAGGAAGAAGAGGCCCAGCAACCCACCAGAGAATCGACTCCAACACCACAGGTTCCCCGAGGCAAGTAACCCTTTGGGTGTATGTGGGTTTTCGTCACTTTTATTCCTCGCTACTCCTTACTTCAATGCCCCCCCAAACTATAATCAATTTTATTTTTCTCAGGTGATATTGTATGTCTCTCATATGCTCATTCTCCACCTTTTTGTCTTTGACACATGTTTTGTACTTCTTCTTGTTTACTTTTAATAATACCTTTCAGCCATTAACCTTCCCATTATGTTATTATTAAATACATGTATACAATTATTGTTAAGCAATATTTAAACCAGAAAGTGTGTAGTGTATCTATGTTCTAAAAAGTATATAACTGTTTATATGTCTATATTTATACATTTTATGTATATTATTTTCCAGGATCTGTGAAGAAGCTTCATCTGACAACAGATATTTCCATGAATCAGACTCAGAGAATGACAGCTAGTCCCATCCCCAGTGAACCAGTAAAACCCAAAACTGTGCTGCAGCCACAACCTGTCACCTTGGGTTCACCTCCTAAAGCTAGTTAGTTTAAGTTTACTCTTTGACTTTGTAGTGCAGTATTATAATTAGATGAGATCACTTGTATATAGAGTTTGTAGATAAGATGCAATTTATCATTAATTTGAGTAATTTAAGTTTAAGTATTTTCTAATCGAATATGATCTCTTTTGCACAGATGTACAGAGTGAGTCTTGCCCAAGTGCAGAATTGCGTGACCCTCGCTCAGAGTACCTTTTATTACAAAGTGGAAGTGACATTGGCAGGGAGTCTGGTCATGTACCACCACAGCACCAAACTGCTCTTGTGCCGCTTGAGTCCTCCCTCCTTGCCGGGAAAGACCACCTCTCTGCTGACATGGGAGCCTTCATGGGTCGGTCATTCAGAGTGGGCTGGGGTCCTGGTTGGAGGTTTGTTCATGCTGGGCCAAAACTCACACCAACATTGATGGAAGAGGAAGATGACCTAAGAATTTTGAAAGAAACTGCTTTGTCCATGCCATCTCCTGCATCTTTCCTCTTCATGGGATCTGTTCATTCACAGCCTAGAATGATGGCTACGGCAGATGTACCACGGTGAGGATGGAATAAGAAATACCGCATATGTAGATATTATGATATCACACTTAGTAACATTCTTTTGATATCCTTTCATTTTAAACAAGTTGATATATCACAAGCATGATTCTCCTGAAATAGTAAATTTTTTTTTTGAGTAGTTGTGACTTCTTGGTTTTTATTTTCCAGATTAGCTTTGTTTGATTTTTCTCATGTGAAATTGTTCAAACATTTGCAGGTACAACTTGTCAGTGGAGAAATTGCACACAGTTCATCATAGTCCCCATGTAAGTAATTATTCCATATCATTGTTAGTTTTAGGTGTTACAGTAGATATAAATATGACTTGATACTATAGTTGTGGGTTTAACACAAGGAAAATGTGTTATAAAAATCACATGTACCCATAATTTTTCATTAGGGTGCTGATGAAGGTTGCAGTAGGGGGATTGAAATTGAGTTATAACTGGTTGTCACCCCTTATGCTCTTATGACTTTTACACATGTGCACGCCTTTTTATGCTGTTACATACCACATTTACATACCATGACATATGCACATATATAGACATGTGGACATATGTAAAACATTTACAAGTAAGGGAACACTAATATATGTGGCCTGAGGCAAGTAGTAGTTGCATTTATGCAATCATCATGTTACCAAGGTTGGGATTCACTTCTTTCTTTTCACAATGGGTCTGTTTTTCTTTCCTTCCTTCCTTCTTTCCTTCCTTCCTTCCTTCCTTCCTTCCTTCCTTCCTTCCTTCCTTCCTTCCTTCCTTCCTTCCTTCCTTCCTTCCTTCCTCCCTCCCTCCCTCCCTCCCTCCCTTTCTTTCTTTCTTTCTTTCTTTCTTTCTTTCTTTCTTTCTTTCTTTCTTTCTTTCTTTCTTTCTTTCTTTCTTTCTTTCTTTCTTCTTCTTGAAAACCAATCAGCTTCCTGTGCTAATTGTAGTTACTGTGATAAGTAAATGATAGTTTCATAAATGAAATCTTCACAATCTTTGTTTTTTTTCTTGAAACAACACTTTTTAATCCATTGGCATCATGGATGGCATATATGTATATACCATGTCCACTGGGATTTTAATTTATTGATTGTGTTAAAATCTAGATGGCTCTGCAAGTACTTATGACTGTATTATTAAACATGCATGGCAGGCTTTCCCCAAAATCAGTTCCCCCCACACCTTTCCTTATTATTAAAGTTTTGTGGGTGCTGCTTACCCCGCAGGGCTCCCTCATAGTATTGGAACAAATGTAGGGCAACTTCAAGCATCCCACACCAAGTCCTGCCAAATGATAATTTAGAATATACTCATTTGAACACGAGCATTATATCAAAAATATTTTTTAATGCTATTTGAGATAAAGTATATGGCTCTTATTTTACTGTATGATGTTAAAAAATATATTTAGCTAGGTTTTAATGCAATATATCCACATTAATGCACAACAATTGTTAGATGGAATTCATTAATGTAAATATATCATTGCTTGTGTTATAAATGAAACTTTAAATTAACAAAACACATAATAAATGCAATTTTGAGTAAGTGGACCTGCATACCTTCATATATATAGGCCTATGTATATAAATAAACATAGGTTTTTACAGTATATACATAATATATATATACATGTATATACATATATATACATATATATACATATATATACATATATATATATATATACATATACATATATATATACATATTATATAAAAATATATATACTATATACTAATATATATATATATATACATATATATATATAACATATAATATATTATACATATATATATTACATATATATATACATATATATATACATATATATATATATATAATATATATACATATATATATATATATATATATATATATATATATATATATATATATTATATATATATAACAATATTGTATATATAATGTGTATATATATATATATAGATATATATATATATATTATATATATATATATATATATGTATATATATATATATATATATATAATATTATATATATATATATAACTTATATATATCATATAATATATTATGTATATATTAATATATTATTATATGTATATATTATATATATATGTATACACACACAACACAACAACAACACACAACACAACAACAACAACACACAAACAACACACACACACACACACACACACACACACACCACACTCACTCACTCACTCACTCACTCACTCACTCACTCACTCACTCACTCACTCACTCACTCACTCACTCACTCACTCACTCACTCACTCACTCACTTGCGCGCGCAGGCAGGCACGCACGCATGCACGCACGTGCATGTTTCGGAGAGATTTTAAGTTTTTCATCCATGAGATTTTGATATCTATCTAGCTTCTATCATTCAGTTAGATTAAGGTTAGATGACTGAGGCAGGAGAGCTGTCACAAGTCTGAAAATAAGAATGTGCAATCCTGGAGGATTTATTACTAGTTGGTAACCCTGAACTTTCCCATATGATCAAAGGTTTTTGTGAACAAATGTGAATATGACAGTTGTAAATGACAATTGACATTCCAATTGTCAGGTTTTACATTATAAATTTGGCTGTAAATCGTAATTAAGCCAGCATTAGGCCTACTAACTGGGGTGCATCAGGCATACCAACAATTCCTGCAGAAGTCACCAGGGAAGGGGCTTGCCCGTGCAGTTCATTAATATGGTTTGTGAGTGTGTGGTTCCCGGCACCCTTCCCTCGGAACTGAATTGTGAGGCCTGCACCAGCGTTTTAATAATATGGCACCAGGGAGTCAGTTACTAGTCTTACCCAATTGTTACCCATCTAGATGATTTACCCTTTTCCTTGATTTCTGATTTTTTTTTTTTTTTTTTCATTGCTGTTAACCCTTTCCCGATGGGTAGTATTCATAGTGGCCCGGGCCCCGCTGCCGGGGGCTTATATCGTCGCCCTAGCATGCGCGACCACTCATGCCAAATACCAGCATCCCATGCCATTTCTTCGTAATACTACGAAGATATGTTGTATTTTCAGTTTTCATTATTTTCTAAAGTCTCTTCTTGCCAAACTTCCTGATAAATCAAGGCTGAAGGGTATTTTTGTTATTATATAGACTCAGTAGTTAATCATTATTCAGTCTAAAGTCTGAATAAAATAAGCAGTGTGCGGCATCATGAAGTTGATTTTTTTTGCATAGTAAAAATGGGAAAGTGTTAAAAACGACTTAATCACACTTTCAGTGACAGAAAAATAATATTTTGCCGTGATTGTAACAAAAAATAACATGGCAACTCTATACATACACCATGGCATGTACATGCATGCCCCTGGCAGATAGTCCCGCCATGCCATGGCATGTGCGTACATGCCAACCGTCAGGAATGGGTTAATATTGTTAATAACATTGTAGTAATCATAATGTCAATAATCATAATAACAGTAACAATATTAGTAGCATTAGAATAGAGCATTTTTCCTGAAAATTTGGGAAAGGGGTAATCAGAGGAGGTCTTGTAGGCCTGCTACTTGACTCCTTGGTGGCTGAGCTATATATGTGTAAACAGAATTCACAAAACAAAACTGTGGACATTACATGATCCTAGTGGCAATGGGTTAAACTTTGTAGCAGACAATTAGAGAAAGTTTTTACCAATTTCAATTTTGGCAATTCTATTCCAAAGCTTATGAAAAAGCATATTCTTGATAAGTCAATTTTGCTCCTTTTTATTGATGTTTAATTCACTGAATCTGGATGCCTCACTGCCGTCATGTGGCCCAAAATATGGGTATCAAGCTTACTTTAGTAGCCACTCTGATTGGTGTGGGGCTTGTAGGTTGGGCACAGATGAACACTTGTGTACAGTGATAAGACCCCATGCCTCCCCTTTGCAATGTCATTTTCTCTTTTTCTGCTTAAACATTTTAAACTTTTTTGCCATTTTCCAGTGTCTATATTTTTTCATGACATGATGGACATGTCATCCAAGTAATAGGGTTAAGTGAGTTTTTCTCTGTGTAATACAGTATGCAAATTGACTTATTCAGCACATGACTTGTGGTTTAAAATATATAAGATATCCAAAAATTAGGAAAATATGTTTGAGTGTTTTTTTGAAATTAATTTTCTTTAAAAATTTTGACCCTCTGATTTTGGTAGAAATATAGAACTTCAGTAATTCTATAGCACATCAGGACCATTATATTATGGCAGTTCCCCTCCCTCATTTTGTCAGTTCTTAATTATTAATTAATTTAGTCTTTTATGTACTAACCTACTGATTGACTTAAGTTCAAAGTAAGCAGACTTGACTAAAGATATGCAACAGCACACACAGTCATTCATTTATAGTTGTCTGTATTTCATACAAGAAAATGAATGCATAAAGTAATGTATGGTTTTGATTTCCTTGACAGCATCTAACAGAAGCAAGCCTGGAACGTGTTTTAGAATACAGCATAGTAACCTGTGATGAGATTAGTGATTCTACTGAACCACCATGTCCTCACTTCCGACCTGTAGCAGATGTAGAGCTGCTCCACCAACTAGCTGAAACTGCATCCTGTTTTGCGCAAAAGGATGCCACTGTATCAAATATATTTGACCTATGTGTTGCACTCTGGGGGAGGCTGGATTTCTACTCTCCTGAATCTGGTGAGTAAGAAAGAGCTGTCTAATGTATGATGTAAAGTATGGTATGTTCTTATAATCCATGGTTGTTTTGATCCTGTTTGGAGATGAATTAATAGGCCATTCATAGTATCCATTGGTTTTGTACACCTTTGAGGTGAGGTCTGTAGATGCCTCTGCACATAATCAAGCTGACTCTGGATCACATGAACATTTTATCAAAGAATTACTTTCTGAAGAATGTGATTTTATGATGTATGGCTTTTTGGATTGTGGGTATTGTTGCTTGTGATAGGAAAATGTCATTCTTCATTTTCTACCTCCAGATGGGGAGAGTGAATATGCTATTTCACGGGCTAGAGTGGAGTCCCTCAGCCTGTGGTTGGAGGCTGTTAGCAGTGCAGCCGTTCAAGAGGAAGTGGAAGTTGCTCTCAATGATGAAAAGAATTTAGAAAGTTACTTAGATGCAGTTTTTGCACACCTGACAGCTCGGCAAATTTCGGAAGCTTGTGTCCTTGCTCAGGATAAAGGTATGGCTGTAGTTCCTTTACTGTTTTCTTTCTTTACTGAAGTATCTTGTTTGAACTGTCAATATTTTTTTTTTCTTTCTTTTATTAATGTCATTGTAATTTTATTTTCTTATTCTTTTTTTCCTACAGGTGATCATCATCTTGCCCTTTTGTTAGCCCAAACCTGCTTTGGTCAGGATGCTCCAAGAGAAATCCTAGCACAGCAACTTGCTAATTGGGCAGAGGGTGGCACTGATGCCCTTATGGCACCACCACGTCTCTCCCTTTATGCACTTATGGCAGCTGCCCCAACACATCAGGCATCTCACACAACAGTCAACACCTGTCAGGGACTTGACTGGAGACGAGCTCTAGGCCTACACCTGTGGTAAGTGTATAGAATAAATCTCTCTCTCTCTCTCTCTCTCTCTCTCTCTCTCTCTCTCTCCTCTCTCTCTCTCTCTCTCTCTCTCCCTCCCTCCCTCCCTCCCTCCCTCCCTCCCTCCTCCCTCCCTCCCTCCCTCCCTCCCTCCCTCCCTCCCTCCCTCCCTCCTCCTCCCTCCCTCCCTCCCTCCCTCCCTCTCTCCCTCCCTCCCTCCCCCCAACCTCCCCCCTCCCTCCTCCCCCCTGGCTCTCAAATGCATAAAATATTTACTTTGCTTCAGACTCCTTCCACTTGTAATAGACACCTATCAAGATATTTACTCTTAAATTATATATATTTCCAGGTATGTATGTCCAGCCACAGCAACAATAGCAGAAGCATTACAAGAGTATGAACAAGCTGCTGGTCTAAAGGGTGATTCTCCAAGTTATTGTGATCTGCCTTTACCACCTTACATGATGAATCAAGCGTTACCTGATCAGATGAAAGGTCAGTGTTGTAGGATAGTAGTTATGGTTTATCAAGAATTCTGGTTTGTGTAATTGATATAATTCTTAAAAAAGAAAAGAGAAAAGAATCAGGCTATATCTAATGGTATTTAAGATTTAGTAGTAATTAACTATGAAAGTAATTCTTTGGAAGGTAGTAATTTTAAATGATCCATTTGTGGATGTTGTACTATTCAAGTAAATGTGTGAACATTGTTTTTTTATTGATGATTTTTACGAGTCATTGCAAAAAACTTTTAGTGTAAGGTGTCAGTAATGTTGCTTTGTCTTTTATATATTGATTGTATGAACATGAAGTTTACAGTTGTTCAATAATTGCAAATTACTCAGTGACTTCATTGCATATAGTTATTTCCACATCAGAAATTCATTATAAGGTAAAAATGCATGTTCTTGGTATGTATACTCATGTTAAAATCTCCTGTTACAGTGAGCTATGATGTCTGTTACCACCTTTTGAAGCTGTTCACTGATCCAATGCATCAGTTGGAGGTTCTTCTTAATCCAGCAACTATAACACCTGACCCTGTCGATGTATCAGTAAGGTGAGCTCCTGTTACTGTTTTTATGGAAACTCTCTAATTAAACTTCTGTTAAGTATCTACCCTACCTGATTCTCAGCTCTTTATACATCATAATAGTTGTTTACATATGCCATCTACGTAGAAATTATTATAGAATATTCTTGGATCTGTTGTGACTTCCTCCTCCTGCTAATAGCAGGACTTGTATTGATACTGTTTTGCATTCCAGCTGGCTCTTGTGGCGTGTCCTAGAGAGTCTGGGTTACTCTCATCTTTCCCAGCAAGTCAGTGCCAATTTGCACTTGAGCATGGCAGCCCTTTTAGAGTCAGCAGGGAACTGGCACTGGGCAGTCTTTGTTCTACTGAACATTAGTGATGAAGAAAGGTTAGTAATTTTATATACTTGTGTTATAATTTTTTTGAGATCTTGGGAGATGTTCAGTGTAGTTGATAATGGAAATGTTGCATATCTTGTCTGAAGATCATGGATATAAAACAAGTTTAGCTCATATCTCTTAACATAACTTTTTTAACCTTTGATAATACAATGATTATAAAACCAAGACTAAATAAAGATTATGGTCAACATTCCAGACGGAGTAGAGAGGTCCAGGAATTGCTCAGACGACATGTAGCTGTTGGAGAAGAAGACGAGTCAGATCCCAAATACAGTATGAGGGAGAGATTTGTGCTTGAGAAGTTGCGCATACCCCAGAAGTGGCTACATCAAGCCAAAGCCACCAAAGCTCGGGCATTAGACATGTAAGGACAAAAGATGGTTTTGTTTTTTCATTATATAATGTATATTGTGGTTAATTGTAGATAACATACAATTGCATCATTTCAATGTTTTATGTGTTTCTTTTAAAATATATGGCAGATATATATATTGAAATTGAAAAACTTGGTATTTCACTAATTCAGATCAAATTCACAGGGTTGATGAGGAAGCTTGGTATCTTCTGAAGGCAGGCGAATACAACCGTGCACATGTACTTATTGTTGAAACCATTGCTCCTAATTCAATCATAAATGGTAAGTTTTGGGGTAGTATGACATTCTGTGTATAGTTTGATTGATATTTGATGTAGGTATATAGGATATATATTTCAAAGGATTGTAGGATATGTATGTATATATATGTATATGTATGTATATATGTATATATGTGTATATATATGTATATGTATATATATGTATATATATGTATATGTATGTATATGTATATATATGTATATATATACATATATATACAAATATATACATATATATAGATATATATACTTATATATATACATATATACATATATATATATACATATGTATATATACATATATATGTATATATATACATATATATGTATATATTATATATATATGGATATATATGTATTATATATGTATATATATATATATATATATATAATATAAATATAATGTATATATATGTAATATCTATGTGTACACACTTTCAGTGAATACCTGCAAGATATATCAAAGTTATTTAATTTATGAATAGTAGGTACTGCATTCCATGTAGGTAATCACAAATTCAGTTTTTCAAATATTTTGCCGTGCTCTCAAGTTATGACTCCATTACAGAGGATCACGAATACCTACATGGATACCTAGACCAACTTTGCGATGATGGAGTCCGTAATAGTGTCGTGGATTGGGCCATTGGAGGCGGTGTTTATGCTGATTACCTCGATGTCTGTTCAGTAGTAGAAGACATGAAGAAGTCTGCAGATCCAACACCTGCCAAGCTTGAACAGTTGCGACCTCGTCTTCTTGCTTTGTGCTCCAGGCTTAACAACCTCAAATGTCACACTGCCACACACAGGTTAGTGGATTTTATTACATTTGACATACATTTACAGAAGTAGGCAGTACATATTAGCCAATTTATTGAGATTTTCAAAGAGATGTACATGAAAGAGTATATCAATTTCTCATTATAAATAAAGTATTAGTATGATTACATATTTCAGCTAACTATTATTAAATAATAAAGTTAGTCAAAGAAATCATAGAAAACTAAAATCTATTTTAGTTAGATAATTTGATAACAGGAATGGTATTTCTCATTGGGATTTGTTGTATTTTAGGAGGTTATTATTAATGATCATTAAGTAGAGGAAATTATTATTGATTAACTTATGTAAATACAGTGAAATAAAAAAAAAAAAAAAAATAGTGATTAAACTTGTTTTTATTGAATTTATTTCCCTAATTAAAAGATACACTCCAACCATTAATCTTATTTTCCCCCTCCAGACTGTGTGTATCAGAGATGAGCCGAGTTGTAGTGGGAGTCTTGAGAGCTGTTGTAGGTGAGGGAACTGATGCCACGCAGGTCCTGTCACAACAGCTGTCTGGTCTGCCCCTAACACATGACTATGCTCTTGCTGAACTTAACCTTGTCACAACTCACTATCTCACACATCTGGCTGCGGAGAGGTGAGGGTTTGACTTCTGAAATAGAGGGATAGGAATTATGCTGTGTTGCAAGACAAGAACAAAGACAGAGTGGATGCAGCTTTCAAATGTGTGAGCAAGTTTTTCCTCAAGTTTTGGAGGTTGTAAATGGAGAACAGAAAATATGTGATAATGTTACAGTGTTATACGAGATTCATAATTGAAGACCTTTCTAATAATGTGCTATTGCGCTTGACAAGGTAAGAAGTGTCATATGCCAGAAAATATGAGAAAAATATACTGTGAGGCAAAAGATATGAAGTGTAATGGGTTAGATATTGCTAAAGTGCAAAAAAATGAGATATTGCCAATTCCTAACCTTTTTGATAACTTTTACTTGAGAGGAATAACCACGGTCAAGTAATGATGCATGGAAAGAGGGTTTTGTGATGTTAAGTTTAAATGTATCTTTATGAAAATGAAATAGATTTTAATGTGCAAAATGGTGAGGATGTATCTGATGGTACAGATATAGAAATGTGTGGAAGTAAAATAAAGACTAGTATATGTAAGTCAAGAAACTATTCAAGAATATTGTATCCTCAAAAAGGAAATTGTAAGAAACAAGTAAACACAAATTATTTACATCTTTAGAAAATTATGATGACTTTTAATAGAAAGAATGTTTGACAAGTTCAATATATATTAGTTTCAGGTATTTTCTGTAATCTCAAGACCTTTGAAATGGTACAAGTGTATTGGGATTGATGTCACTGACGTTGATGTCTTCACAATGCAGTACAAGGAAAAAACTTTTTGGTTCAAAGATAGTTCTCTGCATAAGGTGGTGCAAAACTTATTATGGTGTTATTTTGGATTTATTTCAAATTCTATCTACATTATTATTTGGTTATCTAGTTATTCCATTATCTTTATATACTTATCAGCTGGAAAGGCTAAAAGTCCTTTTATCCATTAT
>NC_051388.1:49352919-49362919 GCF_015228065.2 Penaeus monodon | reverse complement strand
AAAGTTTCCAGATATTTCCAATGACTATCAAAAAAACGACAGAAATCTTCATGATTTGTTTATTTGATTTCTGGGTACAAAATGATCTAGAACTATATTTAACGTTTTTCCGCTGTAAAATATAAGCATGGCTAATTTTCTCTGGTGAAAAAATAAGCACAATAGACACGAAGTGTGCCTCTAGTAACGAATTTCAGGTTTGTTTTCTGGTTTGGACGGGCGGAGTTTAAACAATTGCATAAAGTAACACAACGCAGTTGCAACTGTCGCCTGGAGGTTACTGCTGTGGCTGGGCACCACGGCGGGTACGGACTAGGGTCAGCCGAGTCAGCACCAGCTGACACACGTGAGCGAGTCGGCATTAGTCGACACAGGCTGGGCTCCCCTCATGGCATAGCCCGGGCGAGGCTAAGCTTCGCATATCGGACTTATTTAGCACAACGCATTGCCGAAACCACCAACGCATCTCCCAAGCGTTGGATAAAAATCCAGCGCGTTGGCACTTTCCAAGACCTAACAAAGAGGCTTATGTCTATGTGTCATTTCTTGAAATATCCATAGCAGAATGCTAGCCAAAGTAAATTCATTGATGTTCTGAAATAATTATCCTCCCTTAGTCTGAACTTCGAATGGATACATTGAAGCTGTCAGTGACAAAAGATTTTTTTTTACTAAACCATAATGGTGTAAAGTAAACAACAGCAGCAACAAGAAAATAAACAACATTCATATCAAATGTTCTTTTTATTTCTGATCCTGTCAGTGGCAACGATTATAGTAATTATAATATCATAGTGGTAGTGGTGATGGTGATGATCATTATAATGATAATAATAACAAATAATAATAATGATGATGATAATAATAATGATGATGATAATAATAATGATGATGATAATAATAATGATAACGGTGATAATAATAACGAGTATAATAATAGTAACAACACTATTAACATTAATAACAACGATAATAGTGATAATCAGAATGGTGATAATAATGATGCTGATAATAATGATAATGATGAGGATTATGATAAAATAATAATAATAATAATAATAATAATAATAATAATGATAATAATAATAATAATGATAATAAAACAATAATGACAATGATAATAATAATGATAATAACATAACAACAACAATAACAATAACAGCAATAACAGTATAATAGCAATTATGTTGATGCCGATGACCATAATAATAACAACAATAACGATAACGGTAATGATAATTGAACAAGATTATGACCAGCAATACTAATAATCATGACGTTCAAAACATATATCGTAATTACGAATATGAATCATAAGGATAACTACAATAATATCAAATTAACAGCTAACTAAATGCTGAACAACAATTCAACAATATGTAAAGGTACACAATTTATAGGTACTTTTCAAAACTACAAATCTCTACATGAATCGTATGCCATATTTATCATACTTTTTATAAATGAAGTTGGTCTAATTTTGCGGCAATAACAGAATTCCTCGTCCGTTTTCTATGAAGTGGCCAACCCAAAAACAGAGGAAGTGTGCAAAACGTCACGTGCGCCGAATATCTCTTCCCTTCAGACAAATGAATATCCAGCTGAATATTCAAATATGGTAATTTCATGATCACACATTATTCACAACAAACAAGGGCCGCACGACTCAGTGCGAACACATGCTGTGCTAAACTCTAATTGTTCTTTCTCACTTAGTGTGTGCTTGACTTAGTTGCGTGGGGACACGTACATAGACATAAACACACACAAATATATATATATTTATGTGTGTATGTTTATATCTATATCTATATATATGTATATATATGTATACAATATGTATGTTATATATTATTATACTATATAGTAAACACACTAATGTGTGTGGTATTAATGTATGTAACATATATACGACACACACACACATGACACACACATAAACACACACACAAACACACACACATATCTATATATATATATATGTATCTATCTATCTATCTATCTATCTATCTATCTATCTATATATGTATATATATATATCTATATATATCTATCTATATATATGAATATATATCTATATATCTATATATCTATATCTATATCTATATCTATCTATCTATCTATCTATCTATATATATATATATCAGGAGGACACACTAATGAGGTGATGGGAAGCCATTAAAAACCACCGTAAACAAAGCAAGGACATTGGAAAGGTGAGACGGCAATTTCGAAATCCCAGACTAGACTGCATTAGCTTCGAGAATACAATGTAATTTGGTCTCGAAACTGCTATCACCTTTCCGCAAATTTGTTTTGGTGCAGCATTTTCGTTTTTTTTGTTTAATTTTTATTGCTTTTGTTATATATAACACAAACAAGTACCAAGCGAGGGAGGTGCATCGCGGGCGGAGGCGCTGTACCCGTGAAGAAGGTCGACCATTAAATATATAACGGTGAAATTTGTTCCATTATGGTTTTTAAAGCTTGTTGGCTTGACTATCTTTTAAATTGAATTACAGTTTGTGATGGATTTGTTTGAATAGATATTTGTTATAGAATAAACTAAAAGAAACTGCATGACACTGCTACACACACACACAAACGCGCGCGTTTGTGTATCTATCTATCTATGTACATGATTATATGAGTTATTCGATATTAGACATATATGATAAATGAGAGGTTTTGAAATTAATAATATCTGTATGAATTAATCAATTACTGATATTAACTAATTATTTGATTAATTAATATCTGTAATATTAATATTATTACAACAATATCTGACAAAGATTCGTTTGGATGCTTGGTCCCGCACAGACACGAGCTCGTTCTAACATGACATATACACGCCTCTGCTGGCTGTGCATTTCAACACTGAGTATTTTTGTCATGTAATTCTAATATTGCAGTCTTCGTCATGCTCTCCCTCGCGGCCGCAGTCACTGCTCGGCCCGAGGCTGGTTATCCTAACCATGAGGTCAGTTTGACTATCAGTCTTTCATAATCGAGCTTAAGCACATGGTAAAGTTTATACTGGAAAAACGCAAGAAATAACGGTACCTAAATTGCCCTTTTCTCTTGAAGGAATAGCCAAGTACTCGCTCAAGTACGAGGTGAAGGACGAGCCATCTGGCAACGACTTCGGCCACCAGGAGGCTCGATACACTCAGGGCGACTACTTCGTCAAGCTTCCCGACGGCCGCCTGCAGCAGGTCGCTTACACCGTGGACGGCGACTCCGGATTCGTGGCCGAGGTCAGCTACGAGGGAGAGGCCCAGTATCCCCAACACCAGCCGACCGGATATGCTTAAATGCTTCTCAATGGAATTAATTGAAATTATTTTATTTGTAATAATTATGCGATAAATCAGGTGAACCATCGACATGATTATCAGCATTGCATATCAGGACACGAAATCATCAAAATTAAGTGCCATCTTACCTGATCTTTCACTGCCATGTCTAGATACTTCCTGCTTATCCAAGGTAATCCGAACTGTTCAATGAAATAAGTCAATGAAGCTATGGTGTACGACTAAGTAATAAATGACAAAATCTTGTCCGTGTTGATAAAGCAGAAAAAAACTATACACACATCAGACTTATAAAAGATGACAAAACTGTTTTGAAACCCACCTGGATTTCGTCTTCAGACCTGGATACGAACTGATGAGGATTTCGAAACTCGTATCTCAGTTTTCAATTACCAATTTTGTTGATCTTTCAGTCTATCTATCAATCTCTCTATCTCTCTATATATGTTTGCATGCATTTTTTTAGTGAAATGGAAAACTGATTTTTTTTTCAGTAACTATGGACTTGCCTGTTGTAGATTTCAGTAAACTGTGATTTCCCGCGATGTGGTAGAGCTATTTAAAAAAGGTCTTTTTGCGGTCGTTCCTGTTGCTAATTCTCTCACACGAACGGACTCTGGTTAACCTCACACTCGCTGCAAACGAGGTTATTTTGACCGTGTCGATTGGATTTTATTTGCTCTTGTTATTGTAGGGAATTTCCAGTATACTAAAGGACGTGCTCCGAGGTGTAAGCGCTGTGTCCGTTGGCAGAGTCAACGAATTAATTGATTCTATTTAGTTATATTGGGAGAATTATTATAAAACGTACATGTTAGAGAGCAAGATTTTAAAGAGAACTTCGTTTGAATAATAATGAAAAAAATAGATTATTTGGTAAAAGACATATCATTACAAATAAAGATTTGAATACTATACTTGATTTGTATGTTCCAAAATACAGAATCTTACATTCGTAGATATAATTGAGAAACGACAGATAAACTTAAAAAAACAATCTGGATTTGTTTACATACAGAAATTTTATATCCTTATGAAAACAAACTTGTTTCATGCATGTATAATATGAGTAACCAAGTACAATAAAAACGTAAAACAATTATTAAGTCTAGATTTAAAGAATAATTGAATTTATAAATAACAGCTTAAAAAAATTACAGACAATCTAAATATATCACATATCATTATTCAAGTATATTCATATTATTTATATAGTATCAGGTGAACTAAGTATTAATCAGAATATGAAAGAATGTAAATGTAGAAAAAACTGAAGAGATAGAGAGATAATATATACTATATATGATGATATATATATATTATATATAATAGGATAGGGAAGAGGATAGAAGAGAAGAGGAAGATGAAAAAAAGAGAGATGCAGAGATATATATGATAGATAGAAGGAAGAAAAGGAGAGGTGAGAGAGAAGAGAGAGAAGAAGGGAGAGGGAAGAGAGAGAAGTGAGACAGAGAGATAGATAGATAGATAGAGAGAGAGAGAGAGAGAGAGAGAGAGAGAGACGGAGAGATACGGAGACAGGGGATATACAGACGAACCTTCTCCCTTGCTAGTAAATATAATGCTAACGAAAATAGTAATCATCATTAACACAGTCGTAATCATTGTTATCATTACAATATCGATAATATTGACAATAGTAATGATAACTATAACAGTAGTAATAATAAGAATAACAATGATATCATTGATAATGGTAATGATGATAATAATGGTAATGATAATAACAATAGCAATAATGATAATGATAATACAAATGATAATAATGATGATACAAGTGATGATGATAGTAATAACGATAATAATTAGAATGATAAAAATATTGATGATGATGATGGTGATAATGCACTAGTAATCATAATTCTAGTAATGCCAATGATAGTGATAATGATAATGATAACAGCAATAACATTAACAACAATAATGGCAATAATGATGATGCTGACAGCAGCTGCAGTTGTAGTGGTAATAATGATTATGACGAGAATAATGATAATGATAATAATAGTAATAATAATAATGACAATAATGACGATGATGATGATAATAATAATAATAATAATAATAATGGTGATTATAATATGAAAAATAACAATAACGTAATTATAACGATAATTAAAAGAAAATAATAACAATAAGAATGACAATGATGATAACAATGATAATGATAATGATAATAGTAATTATAATAATAGAAATAATAATGAAAATAAGAACATTGATAAAAATGACATTACTTTCATAAACCATATGTTTTACATTCACCTATTTTGGGATTGACAAACTGTCGAGGTCAAGCTGTTAACCAATTAACAAACATGTAAGGAGGAGGGGGGGGGACGATTTTTTTTTATTATATAAGATTCGAGAACATGAACGTAAATCACCAATTATTCCTTAGTGAATACATTCATGACATTCAAGGTTTGTTTAAACACTAACAGCTTTGCAGAGTGAAATGCAAATGATATATGAAAACAATCATCACTAAAGAAACTGAACGACGGGTGAATGAACAGTCAGTGTATCAGTTCTAAAATGTTAGATAAGGAATCCATTGGAATATGCTAAATCAGGTTTAAGATCATAAAGTCTCTTTTTAATTTCCGATCACACACTTGTCCAAACATCAACAAACGCACACGCATGCACATGCGAACGTACATTTTGACATTCAGTATTAGATAATTCAGTTCTATTGCAGGTCTTCGTCGTGTTTTCCCTCGCGGCCGCTGTCCTCGCTGCCTGAACCTGGTTACCTTAGCCATGAGGTCAGTCTTGCTTTGAGTGTTCCACAGTCGAATTTCAGCACTTTGTAACGTCTTATACCAGCGAAATACAAAATCTTTATTCTTTATTCTTGAGGGAACTAGCCAAGTACTTGTTTAAGTACGAGGTGAAGGATGACCCATTTGGCAACGACTTCGGCCACCAGGAGGCTCGAGACGGCCCCCACACTCAGGGTGACTCCTACGTTAAGCTTCCCGACGGCCGCCTGTCGCTTACAAGTCGCTTACACCGTGGATGGCGATTCCGGCTTCGTGGCCGAGGTCAGCTACGAGGGAGAGGCCAAGTATTCCCAACACCAGCCAACCGGATATGCTTAAATGATTCTCAATTGAATTCATTGAATTAATTGTATTTGCAATGATTATTGAATAAATCAGGCGAACCATCAACATGATTATTAGTATTGCATATCAGCACATGAAATCATCAAACAATTGTCATCTTACCTGACCTTTCACTGCCATGTCTAGATACTTCCTGCTTATCCAAGGTAATCCATTCAGTGAAATAAGTGACAGAGTGGATAAAATTTATGACTAAGCGATGAATAACATAACCTCTTCCGTGTTGCAAAAAAGAAAGAAAGAAAACTACACGAAATAGGCTTATGGAAGATAACAAAACAGTTTTGAAACCCTCCTGGATTTCGTCTTCAGACCTGAATACGACACTTCCAAGGATTTCGAAAATCTTGTGTCATCTTCCAGTAACCTGCTATGTATATCTTCTGTCTATCTGTTTATATGTTTGTATGTCCGGTTTTTGAAGTGGTAAGGCCATTTAAAAAGTCTTTTTCCGGTCGTTAACATTGCTACTTTTCTGCACAGAAGGGTTCTAACTCCACGTTCGTTGTCAACGAGTTTATTTTGATTGAGTCTGATTTTATCTGCTCTTGATATTGTAGGGAAATTAAAAACGTAAATGTTAAAGAGCAAGTTTATTCATAGAGCTTCACATCAATAAAAGAACACACAATTTAGACTAAATAACGTATAATAGATGAATGATGTGGCTAATCGTGAGACTTTGATTGCCTCCTTACATTCTCGCAATTCACTTTCTTATAGATTTTGTATCCTCTCTCTCTTTCTCCCTTTTTCTATCTCTTTCTCTCTGTTTCACACACACGTCAGTATACATTACCAAAATGAAATATAATTAATAAACTGATCATGGCATTTCCATAGAGATTTCGCAGATGACATCAGATATTCTTTCTGTGAATTTAAGGGCTCGATGGTAAAAAAGCAAGATAAACAAATATAGGGCTTGGGAATATGATAACAAGAAATTGTATACATTACAAATTCAAAAGTAAAAGCACTTTCTTCACACAGTCATCACACAACGCATCAAATGGTGGCCACATCCGATGAAGAGCGTCTATAAAACAATTTTTTCCCCATTAAAGTCTAGGTGTTGAAGATAATTACACATCAGTATTTAAAAAAAATGCTTTATAGAAAAAAAAAAATTTTACACTTGCATCATTTTACTTTAATGTCCTATCACACGTGAGACTGAGACATAATTAAGTGATCTGTTTTATAATCAATGATTCAAAGCCAACATACGGGGATTAATTAGAGAGAGTGAGAGTGAGAGAGAGAGAGAGAGAGAGAGAGAGGGAGAGGGAGAGGAAGGGAGAGGGAGAGGGAGAGGGAGAGGGAGAGAGAGAGAGAGAAAGAGAGAGAGAAGAGAGAGAGAAGATGATAGATAGATAGATAGATAGATAGATAGATAGATAGATAGAGAGAGAGAGAGAGATAGACAGACAGATAGATAGATAGATAGAGAGATAGATAGAGAGAGAGAGAGAGAGAGTATATAAATGTACTTTCTCCCTAGCCAGTAAATATAATGTTAACGTTACTGATGATGGAAATGATATTCATAATGATAGTAATAATGATGATGATGATAATTATAATGATAATAATAATAATAATAATAATAATAATAATGATAATAATGATAATGATGATAATAATATTCATCATCATCATCTCATCATCATAATAATAATAATCATCATCATAAAATAATGATAATTATGATAATAACAATAACAATGATGATAATATCAATGATAATGATAAAATCAATAGTAATTATAGTATTTATGATGAGAATAATAATAATGGTAATAATAATAAGAACAGGGACACGAACAAGAACAAGAACAACAACAACAATAACAATAATGATAATAATAATAACTATAACAATGATGATGATAACAATAATGAAACATACTGATAATAATAATAATAATGATAATAATAGCAATAATACTAATAATGATGATACTAATGTTAATGATGATAATGATGGTAATAACAACAATGATAATGGCAACAACAGTAATGGTAGCTACAGAGAAAACAATGATAACTGAAGTACTAGTAGTAATAGTAATCCTGATATCAATGCCAAGTAATAACAATGATAATGAGACTAATACCGATAACAACAACAATAACACTAATAACTCTAATTATAATGATGATGATAATGACAGTGGTAGGAGTACGAGTAATATCATTGTCAGTAGTTGTAATAATAATGATAATAATGATTATGATGATGATAATGACAGTAAAACGTTGCTGATAATAATAACAATAATAATAATAACAATAATAGTAATAATAATAATAGTAATAATAATGAAAACAATAATGATAATGATGATACTAATATGATGATAATGATGATGATGATGATGATGATGATGATGATGATGATGAGATGATGATATGATGATGATGATAATGATAATAATAATAATAATAATAATAATGATAATAATAATAATAATAATAAAAATGATAATTATAATAATAATAACAATAATAGTAATAATAGTTATGATAATGATGATGATGATAATGGTTATGGAAACAATGATGATAATATTAATAACAATAACAACAACAACAATAATAACAATGATAACAATAATGACAATAATAAGAGGAATGGTGATAATGATAATAATAATCAATAGCAGTCACAAGAGCAACAACGATAATAATGATATAAATCATACCAATAACAACAATAATAATAATAATTGTAAAAGGCATAGATACTGTAAGCATAAACCATTTGTTTTACATTCACCTATTTCGGGATTGACACTGACCTTCACAAATTGTCGAGGTCAAGCTGTTAGCCAATTAACAAACGTAAGTGGAGATGGGATGGAGGGGAGGGAGGAAGGGACGGAGGAGAGGGGGGGGGGGCGTTTTTTACTATATAAGACTCGAGAACATTAACATAAATCACCAGTTATTCCTTAGACACCATGGAATTCAAGGTTTGTTTAGATTTTGACTGTTTTGGAGAGTGAAATGCAAGTGATACATATTCGAAAAAAATTAACCGCTGAGTAAAACTGAACGACACTAAAGCACACGCATGCAGCCTTAAAATAAAAAAGTTTACATCTGGCTATGCATTTTGACACTGAATGAATAGATAATTTAACTATTGCAGGTCTTCGTCGTGCTCTCCCTCGCGGCCGCTGTCTTCGCTCTGCCCGAGACTGGTTATCCGAGCCACGAGGTCAGTCTTTCATTTAGTCTTCTGAAGTCTAATTTAAACACATTTTATTCCAGACTGACGGAAAAATTACATTTTTCTCAATTCCATTTTTGCATTTCTTCTTGAAGGAACCAGCCAAGTACTCGTTCAAGTACGAGGTGAAGGACGAGCCATCTGGCAACGACTTCGGCCACCAGGAGGCTCGAGACGGCCCCCACACTCAGGGCGACTACTTCGTCAAGCTTCCCGACGGCCGCCTGCAGCAGGTCGCTTACACCGTGGACGGCGACTCCGGCTTCGTGGCCGAGGTCAGCTACGAG
>NC_051388.1:49340419-49345419 GCF_015228065.2 Penaeus monodon | reverse complement strand
AATCACTATAGTTTAAGCTACTGTATATTAAGCCTGCTCTTCTCACTTTTTCTTTTAAATAAGAAAAATCAAACTAACAGCCACAGCGCACCGTCGGCTGTTAATGACAACTAAGACAAGCAAAAATTATTCGATGTTGCCGTTTTTACCGTCATTATCTTTTTGGCCATCGCGACGCCCAAGGTTTATGACTCGAGGCCTAGAAAGTTTAGTCAGACGAGGAATATGTCTTTTAAAACTTATCTCGAGCCTTTTAAACGACTTTTCGAATCAGATGTAAGATTGAAACCTCAAAGTTTTCACACAATAAATTACTTTGTTTTTACTCGCTATTACTATCTTAGGAACAATAATTTACCTTGAGGTGAAGCTGAACGTAACTTTAGCAGGAGATGACTACAAATAACTTTCCATATGATGAAGTCCTTTTCAGTTCATTCCGTGAGAAATAAAAATAATTATTACCATGGTTTATAGCTTGTGTTATTACAATTGTTATGGTTAATACAATGATCTCTATCACAGTCTTGTGTATGTGTGTGTACACGTGTGCGTGTGAATGTTATTTTAACCTTTCTTATGTTTTCACGTGACTTGTACACGTGTCATTTGAAAAAATAAAGATATTCAAAATTAATTTCACTCATCATGCTAACGAAACAAAAAACAACAACTGATATTTGTAATTGTCTCTGTAAAACATTAATTTTGCTTAAACATCATTACATTGGAGGGAAGAGAGAGAGAGAGAGAGAGAGAGAGAGAGAGAGAGAGAGAGAGAGAGAGAGAGAGAGAGAGAGAGAGAGAGAGAGAGAGAGAGAGAGAGGGAGAAAACATGCAACATAAAAATTTAAACAAAATGATGATATTCCTGTTTTCTTACAGATCGTGTTCGGTGGAAGAGGGAGTATCTGGGAATTACTGCACATATTTTACAATGGCTACAGCAAAGATAATGATAAAAGAGCACTTACAGTTGTAACGATAGTAATAGCTCAAATAACAAAGAAAGAAGATAGAAGAAAAGAGAAGAGAGGAAAAGAGAAGAGAAGAGTAGAGAAGAGAAGAGAAGAGAAGAGAGGAGAAGAGAAGAGAAGAGAAGAGAAGAGAAGAGAAGAGATAAGAAGAAAAGAACAGAAGAGAAAGAGACATATAATTTAATCTGATCAAATAAAAAATGAAATAATTTCAAAACAGTTTACAAGTTCTGTAAAGAGGAGAATATTTATAAGCATCTATCGAAAATATCCGAATTGTTGATAGAAGAGGATCAACTATACAAACCCAAGGGGACGCACTGTAATTCTCATTCTGTTTGGGTCTAGTCGGATGAAAACGAAGAAAAAGAAAGAGAAAAAAGGAAAAGAAAAGAAAACAAATAAAAGGAAATAGGAGGGAAAGAAAAGAAAAGAAAAGAAAAAAAAGTATATGTACGTATATATCACCAACATCAAAGACAAGACCGATGTCTATATTGTATAATTTACGCATCAACGGATTTTCTCAGGAATTTACAATTTAAACAGTGGGATGCATTTTTTTGTGTTTTAATAATAAAGGTATAGGACTTGGGTGACTGACATGGTGATATGAATTCAGGTTTGTTAACAGTATCGTGTGCATAGTATATAGTGTACTGTTATAGTAGGCGATATTCATTCGCAATTATACCTTTTTTATACGTGTTATACATTGCACTGACAGAGTATACCATTATAGACTTTATAGTGTTTGCCGTTACTCGGTATCTTAGCAAGGTCCAGATGGCGAAATAGAATATAGTCTGTAGAGAAAAACATGAGTACCCTGTTGTGAAAGTGTGTGTGTATGTGTATGCGTGTGTGTGTATGTGTGTGTGTGTGTATGTGTGTGTGTGTGTATGTGTGTGTGTGTGTGTGTGTGTGTGTGTGTGTGTGTGTGTGTGTGTGTGTGTGTGTGTGTGTGTGTGTGTGTGTGTGTGTGTGTGTGTGTGTGTGTGCGTGAGAGAGAGAGAGAGAGAGAGAGAGAGAGAGAGAGAGAGAGAGAGAGAGAGAGAGAGAGAGAGAGAGAGAGAGAGAGAGAGAGAGAGAGAGAGACAAAAGGTAAGGAAGAGATTTATAAGAGTTGCGCATACAATATTATGTTTGTGGTTATTGTCGAATTCCTCCCTCCTTTAAAATACTAGTTTGTAGACTACACTGTAATTTCTTTCCCTCTAGTTAAACCACTAATTGCACTTCAATTTAGTCATTAAGAAGGGGTCACTGGGTAAAAAGGTGTAGGTGAAGAAGTCTGCATCATCATCGCTCATAGTTTCAGCATGGAATAAGCACTGTGAGGTTATCGCACCGTTTATTAAAATCAACATAATGGCTTGGTGTGGAATTGCAACGTGTTATACGAAGACAATTTCATTTTGGGAAGAAAAGTTGATCGTTAAAGCACACTTGCGTGCACCAACAGAGTCCTAAAGTCTTGGTTTTGCCCTTGCTGTAAGCACAGTAAAAAGACCAATAAGAAAAGAAAAGAAACAGAAAAAAGAGAAAGAGAAAAAAGTAGGTATAAAGAGTTTAACAAGCCAAATGCCTGGAAAAAAAGATACGAGATTTAACCAAGCGGCTAATAACTAGAAAGCACTAAACATACGAATAACACGTGCTAATAATAATTCACTGAGACTTCGTAATTGTGTAGACGCTCAGAACGACTCAAAAGAGACGAATGCTTCATCTAGGCTAGGTTAGGTCGCAATAACTATCGTAAGAGAAGCTTAAAAACCCCCTCGGTTGGGAACTTAACGTTTTTCTTGCTTTCTTTTTCGTCGTGTACAAGGTATGACGTCACTAGGGGGAAGAGGAGGGGGTGAGGGACGGATATGCGAGTATATTAGTCGAGGTTCCTTTAGGCTTTCGTCAGTACTCAGCGCTCCCGATCTAGCAATGACGTTTAAGGTTTGTCGCCTCGACCTGCCCTTTTCTGTGATTCCTTTCGCCTGGGAGGTTTGGCATTTGTTTAGATATTAATTTTGATAACGTGTGCGTCTTTCGTTGCTTTTCCTTGCAAAGGCTTAGTTACGCGATGTATTTTCATTTCCTTGGTAACGAACACATTGGCGAATCAATTAGTTTCCAAATCATATTAAATGTTACATGACCATAATTTATTATTCTTTCATCACGTCATAGTTACTCATCATTGCCGCCCTTGTGGTAATGACTGTCGGCCGCCCAGAATTCGCCAGCCCATCCTACTCCGCCCACGCTCCCCCAGAGGTCAGTAAGCCTAAAACAACCCATTATTAGTGCCTAAAAGTCAATATAATAGCATAGTGTCCCTGCCGTAAGTCCTATTTGGCGGTTGTTTTATATCAAGGGTCAGTACCATGAACATGAAAATGAAACACGGTCTTTTAATATAGCTTTATTTATTTATCTATTCATCCACGTATCTATCTGTCTATTTTATCAAACCTTAGACGAATTTGAACGTAGATGACAAAAGCATATTTCTAAGTACAACTTTATTATCGCTTCACACTTCTAATACTAATACTAACTCAGCGTTTATCACAGAGAAAACTATACGGAACAAACACAGTCATTCACCATATAAAATAACCTAAGATGAGTTCATCTGTGAAAAACACTGACGTTACGCTAACGGCATAAGACGTCTCTATGATATTGATGATGACGAATGCTATGCAATAAAGTAAAGCCAGTGATTATAATTGCGGTTAAAGTAATGATTATACTAAGTAACATCTGGTGTTGCATAAGAACACGAATGCTGTTCATATTATCAAGGTCTGAAATATGACGATAATATTGATAATGATAATGGCAATAGCAATGATGCTTCTGATAATAGTGAGAATGATGTTCTTAATAATAGCGATTATAGTAACAGTAATAATATTAATGGTGATAATATAAATGATAATAATGATAACAATGGTAATATGATAATGATAATGATAGTATTGACAATAATGATGATGATATTGACAGAATAATAGTAATAGTAGTAATAATAATGATAATGATAACAATAACAATAATAATTACAAGAATAATAATGACAATAATGATAATAACAATAATAATGGCAATGATAATGGTAATAATAAAAATGATAATAATAGTTGTAATAGAAGTAATAATAATAGTAATGATAATGATGATACTATTACTACTTCTACTAATGATGATAACAGTAGTACTAATAATGATAA
This sequence comes from Penaeus monodon, assembly GCF_015228065.2. Lineage (NCBI taxonomy): Eukaryota > Metazoa > Arthropoda > Malacostraca > Decapoda > Penaeidae > Penaeus > Penaeus monodon. The sequence continues at coordinate 49,341,206 of NC_051388.1, read as the reverse complement.
TAATACTGATAATGGATAATAACAAAAAAGATATAATAGTGAATACAATAATGATAAAATAATAATAATAGTAATAATGATATTTGTGATAATAATAATAACAACAACAACAATTATGATAATAATAATAATAATAGTAATTATAATAATAATAATAATTATAATAATAATAACAACAAATATGACAATAATAACGATGATAATGATGATCATCATAAAACCAACAAAAACAACAATAACCACAACACCAACAATGATGTTAGCTAAAATGATAATGATGTTGATAGTGGTGATAATTATAATGATAAAGATGACAGTGAAAATAACCATGACGGTAATAAATATTATAGCGATAATCTAATAATAATAATATCAATAGTAATAGTAATACTGATAGCAATGATAATAGCAATTTAATATCAGTGATGATAGTAATAATGATGATGATGATGATGATAATAATAATAATAATAATAATAATAATAATAATAATAATAATAATAATAATAATAATAATAATGATAATGATAATGATAATAGCAGTAATAGTAGCAGCAAGTAGCAATGACAATGACAATAGTGATACCTGATAATGACAACGATGATGACAATGAATATAACGATGATATGATTCAAATGTAATAATAATAATAATACTTATAATGATATAAAATACGTGTTTGTAATAATAACAATAGATAATAATTAATAATGATATAATGAATAACAGTAATAATAATGGTAATAATAATAATGATAACAATAATAATGGTAATGATAATGGTAA
>NC_051388.1:49320419-49335419 GCF_015228065.2 Penaeus monodon | reverse complement strand
ACGACTGCAACAGTGACCACCAACTACTAACTATCGACTTTCAAATAAGACTCAAAAGATGGAGCGTCCAACACCACTCAAAGCTCGACTACAAAAACTCTTGAAAAAACAATTACAGAATTACAGTGTCAAACAAATTTGAAGTACTCACTCAATGTGAAGATGATAAAACACCAAATGAGTTGTGGGAAGAAGAAGGAAAAGAACTCTTGTGAGCGCTGTTTAAGAAAAAACTATCGCCAAAAAGAAAAAAAAAAAATTCCCCCTGGATATCTGAAAAAAACACTAAGTGAAATTGAAACAAGAAGAGGGCCTAAATTAAAGGGTATCAATAATCCAGTTGAAAGAAGAAATTTTAACAAAAAACAAAATACAAAAAATTCAAAGATTATTGCGACGAGATAAGGAAAAATATTTAAATGAACATTGCCAGAAAAAATTGAAAACTGTTCTATAAATAAGACAACTAAAGAACTCTACCAGGAGTACAAAAACATCACACGAAATTTTAAAATCTACAGTGGACACTATCAAAACTGAAGATGGACTGTTTTATGTGAGGAAAAAAAGTCAAAGTAGATGGAAATAAAATATTGTTCCAACCTATACAAAAAGAATAAAGATCTAACAAGGGACTTTAAATTAGACTCAATGAGAGCGAAGATGAACCACCGCCCTGCTAGACGAAGTTATAAAACCCATAAAAAGAATTAAAGAATAAACAGAGCCCGGGAATAGATGAAATAACAGCGGAGCTAATCAGGAATGCTGGCGAGGGTGTTGAATACTTCTTTTTCAAACTTTTTCAAAAATATGGAATGAAAAAAAGATGCCAGAAGACTGGGTAAAATCAGTCTTTGCTCCCTACCTTAAAAAAGTTGACGCACTCCAATGCAACAATAACAGGACAATTGCATTAATAGTCACAGAGCAAATTTTGTTGAAAATTATTGCTGAAAGAATGAAATTGAGTTAAGAGAGGAAATTGCAGAAACAAGCAGGTTTTCCGCCCTGGAAAAGGTACCAGAAAAACCCGATTCTAAATCTGAAATTGATCATAGAGAAAAAACAGAGAACTCAAAAGACCTATACCTGTGTTGCATCGATTACTTGAAAGCTTTGGATACTGTTGATCCACGATATCCCCTGGAATAACATGAACGATAGAAGTTTCCAAACCCCATCATCAAAATAATAAAAGCCCTGTATGACCAACAACAAGCAGTGTAGAAACCACTTATGGGTTAAAAAGAATGGTTCGAAGTCAAAACAAGGGTGCGACGGATTGCATTTGTCTCCGCACTCTTTAAAAATATATTCTGAAACAATTATGAGAGGTGCTCTGGAGAATTTTGAAGGAAAATGTAGATGTTGGAGGATACAAAAAAAATCAAATCTAAGGTACCGGGCCGATGATATAGTTTAATTGCCACAGTATCACTGAACTACAACACTACTAGATAGGGTTTAAGAAGCAAGCGAAAAGGTGGCTTGTTTTTTAAGACCAAGAAAACTAAGATCAAGAAGATTCAAAGATAACCGGCAATGGACAATGATGGACATGTTACAATCAATGGAATGGTTGTGAAAATGTGAAAGAGTTCACTTATCTTGGAGCTGTTTTAACTAATACATATGGTGATTCACCGGAGATAAAAAGAAGAATTACCATTGCCAAAAACGCCCCAGTTGCTCTTAATAACATCTGGAAAGACCGAAGCATTACCTTACGGACAAAACTGAGGTTATTGAACTCATTTGTTTTCCCCAATTTCATCAATATGGTCGAGTGGGGTGTGAAAAAAGATAGACAAGAAAAAGATCAATAGTTTTGAAATTTGGTGTTACAGCGAGTATACGTATTAACTGGACAGAGAGAAAAACGAATGATTGAAGTGCTGAAAAAAAAAAATTTTAAAGACCGGCTGTTGGGCATCTTGAACAAAAGGAAAAATTAAAGTTTATTGGTCATGTGATGAGAAGTAAAAAATATTGAGAAAAAAAATTTTTTTACAGGGATGGTGATAGGAAACAGAGGAAGAGGCAAAAACCCAAAGACAAGACTAAGCGACAACATCAAAGATATTTGGCGGGTTTGTCGATGATACAAGTGGGAAAAGAAAGCGCAAGATCGAGTTGAGTGGCGAAGGATGGTGGAGAGGTCCACGGGTGCTCAAACATGAGCATTACGTATTGATGATATACATATGTATATACATATTTATATATACATATGTTTTACACACACGCAACCCACACACCCCAAAACACACACACACACACACACACACACACAACAACCACACACCACCCAAAACATATGTGCATATAAAATATATATATATAATATATATATATATATATATATTATGTGTGTGGTGTGTGTGTGTGTGTGTGTGGTGTTGTGGTTGTGTGGTGTGTGGTGTGCGTGTGTGTGCGTGTGTGTGCTGTGTGTGCGTGGTGTGTGTGTGTGTGTGTGTGTGTGTGTGTTGTGTGTTGTGTGTGTGTGTGTGTGTGTGTGTGTGTGTGTGTGTGTGTGTGGGGGTGTGTGTGTGTGTCATTTACATACATTCATACATATATGTATAAAATATATACATACGAATATATATATATATATATATATATATATTATTATTTTTTATATAAAACATATACAGGGATACACACCACACACATACATACACACAACCCAAATATTACTATATACATATATATATATATATATATATATATATATATATATATATATATATATATATATATTTTATATATATGCGTATGTGTAAATACACACACCACAACACACACACCCCAAAACCCCCACAAACACTCAAACCAACTAAAACAATTATTGGGGTTGGGTGGGGGTGTGTTTGGGAGGGTTTGTTGTTTGTGGGTGTGGGGTTTTGTGTTGTGGGTTGGTATTTTTCTAAAGGTCAGGACCTGTAAAAAATAAACGTACCCCTAAGGATAAACTATTTCTTAAGGTATTTTTCCCATAAAAAATCCGTTTAAAAAAAGTTTAAAAAATATTGGGATTTTTAATTTTAAATGTTGTAAAGACAATTTTTTTAAAAAATTATATAACCCGAGACCCAAAATTATTTGGGGAAGATTTTTTTTCCAGGTTAAATTTTAAAGAAGCTTGACGGAAAGTAACACGCATGGGAAAATACCTACCAGAAAAGGATGAACCCTAAAAATAAATTTATTCCTTTCCACCCTCAACATTCCTTGGGAAGAGCTAGCCCAATCCACCAGCCAATCAGTCTGGAGCCTTGGAAATGATTAAAGGTAAAGGCATTTTCCCACTGTAAAACCCCGACTAAATGCAAAATTAATTATATGCTGGTAACCAGTCAAAATCTACCGTTAAAAACAACAAAAAACTATGAATAAATATCAATAAAACCCCTATTTAATATTTACTTTTATAATATTGTCATTAATATTTAAAAGATATATATTAATTTATCTTATAAAGAAATTTTTCAAAAAATTTATACTAAAAACCTAAAAATTTATAAGAAAATTTTTCTACACTTATCTAATTTAAAAATTAAAGATACAATGTACATTTTAAAAATTATAAATTAATGATATTCTTTTAATAATTTTCTTGCGTTGGTAGTTGTTTGTGGGTGGTGTTAGTGCAGTTTTGGATTTGACTAAATGTTTTATTAAATAAACCCTTACTATCCGTTTTTCCCTATTTTACAGATAACACAAAAAAACTATCTAACTACTCTTCTCAAAATTTCTAAAATTTGCATATATTATATTAAAAATATTTTTTTAAATTTATCATAAATTATGTAATTCTAAAAAATTACTTAAACATATATATAAATTTAATATATTTGATTTTATTTTAATTATTATTATTTATAATAATGTTTACATTTATAAAAAAAAAAAAAAAAAAAAAAAAAATTTCGGTGTTTTAAATTTGGGTTTTAAGTGCAGTTTTAAAAATAGTTATGAAATATCCCTTTATATTCCCAATTCATTTAAGAACACACAAAAAATCTTCTCCATTTGTTTTCGTCAAGTGAATACCGAAATAGGGTTGGAATATCTCGTTTTTTATAAAACCCATTCAGTAATCTGAAAACAGGACGGTTAAATTGACACATTTTTGGGCAATTAAATGTCGTTATTACTTTGTTTTCTAGATAAGTGGTTTTAAAAAGGGAAAAAGAGGAAAAAAAATTTCTTCTTTAACCCTATTTTGTTTTCTTTTCGTTTGGGCAACATGCATCTATTCACCCCTTGACCCAAAGGAAATTCCCATTTTTTTTTGACGTAAAAAAAAAGGGTGTATATAAAAAAGAATTTTTTTTATTAAACATTTCGTCCATCTTAAGCTGGCAAGTCGGGTTCAACTATCATGCAAACGGCAACGCAAAAACGTTTTTTTCAATCAGGATTTTGGGCCACGAGCTTGAACCAGGTTACAATTTTTGCATTTTTTGCGCGTTCGCTCAGAAGGTTTCCTCAACCTAAACGTAAATCCCAAATATTTCATTAAAGAAAAAAAAACAAGGGTTTCATAGAATAGTTCCAAAGAACCCTTTTATCTTAAGGCCTGCATCATCTCATAAATTTGAAAAGCCCGACCAATAAAGCTCGGTTCAACCGCCCCTTGCTGCACTAAAATATTGATTTTTCTCAAAGGTTTTTCCTAACCCGAGGGACCCCATTCTCCAGTTGTCAAGGGAGGCCATATAGGCCAAAACACCACTGGCAATTATGTATTTAATATTTTTTTGAAATTGTAAGGGTTTCAGTGCTCAGTCATTATTGTGTTTGTGCACTAAAATATTTATTTTAAAGAAATTTTGTCTTATCTTATAATTTTTTTCCTTGTATAGGTTTACACTACAATGAGAAACACACCCGAATATTTTTTTTAATAATAATTATCAATTTTTTTTAGGAGTTTGTGGAGATTGGTGTAATTTGGTAGCAATAGTATCAGTTACAAATTTCATCACATTTCTTATCATTAGTGAATTTTCTATCCTGTGTAAAGGGCCTTAAAAATAGATATCAATTATGTGTATATGTGTACACACACACACACATAATATTTTTTAATAACATATATAAATTTTTTAAATAGGAAAAAGATTAGAAAGAGTTTGGGAAGGGAAACCCTTCTGGTTAAATTTACGTAAACAAATTCTACTGGGAAATTTTCACGGAATGAAACAAAGTGTCCAAATGTGTTTTTACACAAAAACCCCTTAAAAAATTTTAAACTATATTTTATAACAATCGAAAAGAGTATTATAATTGAAGGTAATTTTTAAAATTTCCTCAAATTATCAAAAAAAGTGGAAAAAACTCTCCAGACTTTACATTATTTAAAGCAAAATTTTTGAACTCCGCCAGTTTTTAAATTTAATGTTTTTTAATCCCAAACACACACACAAAAAAAAACAAAAAAAACAAAAAAACAATAATATAAATAAATATATAAATATATATTATATAATATATATATATGGTGAAAAAATGTAGATAGATATTTGTATATATAGATATGATATGCAAAATATAACGTATACACAGATACACACACACAAACACCACACAACACACTCAATTATATTCATATTATATATAATATATTATATATATATATATATATATATATAATATACATACAGTATACATATATATATTCATATGCACATAGAATATATATGTATATATAAAATAATATACCAAATATATCATATATATATAAAATTTAATATTATTATATATATATATATTATATAAATTATGGACACAACACACATCACACACACACACACACACACACACACACACACACACACCCCACATAGTTATAATGTTATATATATGTATATTTATATGAAATCCTGTATACATATAAAATATATATATATATATATATATATATATATATATATATAAAATATTATATATATATTATGTAGTATGTTTTGTATGTATGTATGTATGTATGTATCTCTCTCTCTCTCTTCTTTTTTTCTCTCTCTCTCTCTCTCTAACTCTACTCTCTCACTCTCTCTCTCTCTCTCTCTCTCTCTCTCTATATATATATATATATATATATATCTATATCATATATATATTAACATCCGGCAAAGTCGACAGACATTTGAATATACATAAATGAATATAATATATATATATATATATATATATATATATATATATATATAATATAAAGTCACACACACACACACAACACACACACACACACACACACACACACACACACACACACAATATATATATATATAAAATTTTATATAGTATATATATATATATAATATTATATATATATATGAAATGTATGATAGCACACTCACACACAAACCCCGACACACAAATATATATATATATAATATATAAAATATATATATATATATATACATATATAATGTATGTATATGTATGTGTGTGTTTAAAAACACAATCACACACACACACACACACACACACACACACAAAACACACACCCACAAATATATATATATATATATATATATATATATATATATATATATATATATAACTTTAATATATACAGACATATAACTTTATATATATATATATATATATATATATATATATATATATAATATATATATAATTTATATATATAATATATATATTATATATATATTATATTTTATATATATATATATATATATATATTATATAAAGCACTTATGGCAATGGCCACTAATTGGAAGAATCGTTGTTTTTGTTTCATACTATTTAACAGAAAAGTTAATTTTATTATATAATGAATTTCCCCTCCAATGTTGGTGCACGGAAAGTCTATCTCTCTTCCACTCTCCTTCTCTCTCTGTATATACATATATATGCACGTGTGTGTGCGTTTATAAACGCACATACATATGAGAGTATTCACTAATGATAATAATGATTGCAGTGATAATAAAAGTAACTGATGCTATCACTACACTAAAACCGACAAATACTGAACTACAAACAATCAGCGTACAATACAATTTAATAAATGAAAAGCATTCTCAAATAAATGCAGATATAGAATCACCTACAAACAGATCTTTAGGCGATTATTTTTTTCAAGTCATTGTCCAAGTCATGAAGAAATGTGAGAAATGGATCAGGAGTAAAATACAAAATCAAGACATGCTCTGTCGATGGCCTTATAGATAAAAAAGCGCACTTGAAAAACAATACAATATCTGAATACGGCAAGAAAACACCACAATGTAACGCTGAGCTTTAATGAGAATCGCTTTCAAAATAAATAAGGGAGGGATTCAGGGCACTCAGGCATAGCCAGGGGTGCTTTCGGCCTGATACTGAGCCTCGCCTTCGTACATCACATCCGCCACGTATCCGGAGTCCACGCTCACGGTGTAGGAGACCTTCTGCAGGCGTCCGTCGGGAAGCTGCACCTGGTACGACCCCTGCGTGTCAGGGCCGTCGCGGGCCTCCTGGTGACCGAAGTCGTTCTTGGTCGGGTCGTCTTGCACTTGGTAGTTGAAGCTGTACTTTGCAGGTTTCTGAATGAAAGAGATGGATCACAGTGTAGATGAAACAATAGTAATTAATATTCATTATAATCACTTATTCTAATAAGCCACGATGAAAATCAATGGGAAATACTTGATCATGTTTTACCTTCGGTTCAGAAGGAACAGAATAGCCAGTGTCATGTTGAGCGCAAGCAACAGCCAGCAGAATAGCTGCAATAAATACCTGGAAAGAAATAAAAAAAGAAAAATAGAAACACAATAACTTATTACTCTTAACAAACAACGGACTAGAAATCTAAACATTAATTTGATGTATGTATTGTATAATGTCAATAGACCATCGGACCTTGATTGCCATGTTTGTACTGATGGTTTGCAACTGTCATTCACTAAGAAAAACGTGCTATTTATACACACGCATACTTAAGTGACTCCTCCCATCGTGACGTCAATATATCGGAAAGGTTTTCATGTGCATGTCTGTGGTAAACATGTGTAAGTGTACTGTGTAAATGCATATACATACCTTATCCTAAACGTGTGAAGCTAATGTTGAACTTGTCACTCGAAAATAGTTATATCAGTATAATGACTCCATGGTTGAGATGATGCAAATATAACAAAACAATCGATCTAACAGATTTAACTAAAATAGTGTTTAAAACATTTCATCGTCATGATAATAGGATGTTATTGTCACTATTCTAACCGTACAGTATATACACGAAAACAAGATCAAAAGAAAATAAGGTAACAATGAATAAAGGATACAAACGCCCCAAAAAACGGCGAAAACCCGTAAATGATAAAATATTTTAAAAAAAATTTTTGTAAGTTAAAATTTGGTAAAGAAGGGTTTTGCGAAAATGGATAGGGTTTTTAAGTTTCTATATTTGTTTATATATATAATAATATAAATAATATTTTATAATATATATAATTATATATATATAAATATATATATATTAATATAATAATATAAATATATTATATATTATAAAAATATAAAAAAAAACAAAAAAACTATAATATAATTTTATTATATATACAAAAAAAAAAAAAAAACAAAAACACACCACACACACACACAACCACCCACACACACAACACAACCAAAAAATATATATATATATAATTTTATATTTTATATAATATATATATATTATTATAATATATATATATTTTTTTTTTTTTTTTTTTAAAAAACCCCAACAACCCTCCCCAAAAACACACAGGGAACCAAATCCAAATTAACCCCACAAAATTCAATCACACCCTTTTCACACCAACAACATATTATTATTTTATATTTATATTATTATTATTATTATATTATATTTATTTATTTATTAAAAAAAACCCAACACAAAACAAAACAAATTGATATAATATAAAATTATTTTTCTTTTAAAACAACAAACCCCCACCTAAACTTAAACCTTAAAATAAAGTACTTTTTAAAAATTTAGATGGGAAAAACCCCCTCTTTTTTATTTTTAAAAATATAATCGACCTTGCCAAGAAAAAAAATTTTCACAAATATACAACCTTTCTTATGTTGTTTAATAGTTTCCCTATTTTTCAATTATTCTTATTTTCTTTAGATTTTAATAAATTTAAATCGAATTTAAAATGGTTGTATTCCCCTAATGAAAAAAAATTTAAGTCCATGTTTTTTTGGGAATTGTTTTTTTAAAAATTAAAAAATTTTTGCAAGGTAATATAAAAAGCCTTTTTTGGAAATTTTACTTAGCCCACCCTCCCCTTACCATTTCCCCATTCTATTTAGGATTAACATTATTAGGGTTTTATCATCTTATTGTAAACTTGGTTAAATTTTTTTTTTTCGTTTTTTCATTAAATATCATCTCATTTAATTTAAAGAATTAAAAAAACTTTTAAAAATTTTAATTGTGATAATTTTCGTTTGCTGTTTTGCCCTTGGCCCCAAATGTTTCTTGTTGGGAAGGTAATTTATTAAGAATCAAAAAATATACAAAAAAATTTAATTTTTAACTACCACCCCAAAATGGGAAAAACCACAAACAAACACAAATTCAACCCAAAACCCAAACAACCAACACAACAACACACCCCACCAAACAACATGGTAAAAGGGTTTTACCCAAATCTTTTTAAAAATTGATTAGCTTAATATCACAAACACCACAACCAAACCCCTACTGGGAAATATATTATTAAAATAATTTTAAAACCTGCTATCTATTTCATACTTAAAACATTTGGAAAATACTTTCCCAAAACCCCCCCCACCCCCCCAAAAAAAAACACAAAAAAACCAACCAAAAAAAACCCCTTTCATTGCCCCCAAACCCCCAAAACCACAAAAACCAAACCACACAAAACCCCCAACAACTATATAAAATATAAAGGTTTAAATAAATTTATATATATAAATAAAAAAAACAAAAACAAAACCAAATAAAATATCTAAAAATGACAATTTAAATTATTTAAAATATTATCTTTTAAAATAATATTATAAAAAAACCCAAAAACCCAAAAAACCACGTAAAATTAAATGAAAAGACTGTGAATAAGGGATAATTCAAAAAAAAAAGCCAAAATTTTTAAAAAAATTTTCGTTTTTCCAAAATTTATAATTCCTGGAAAAACCAACAAAAAACACAACCCCAAAACAACAAAAAACCCCCCACAAACCCAAAAATAATATTGACTTTAAATAACATTTCATATTAACAAAAAAATGCCGCCTTAATGGAAAAAACATCTTAACTATTGTACTATTTGCGTTTGTTTTTTAAGTAAAACGCTGTGAACGTACAATTTGGGACGCTTTTTAATAAATTCATGGAAACAAAATCCACATCTAATTTGGTTAAGAATTTAAACCTGTTTGCGAAATAAAATTTTGTTTAATTTTTTTTCCTTTTTTTATTTAAAAAACCACATTTGGTATAATCCCATTTGGTTTAAAAAAAGCTTGGAGCTGTTATAAGTTTCCCTCATTTGGTGGGCCTTGTTCGTGACCCCCCAAGCATTATTGGCCGAACGGGAATTTTTCCATTCAAATCACAAACCAAAAACAAAAGGCGGGACGATTTAATTTTTATAATTGTATGGATAATAATCGCATATTAAAAGAAAATAAAAACCCCGTACCTCTTGTTTAAAATAAATAATTATATATATTAAAATAAAATAAATTTACAAAACCCGGACGCCTGACACAATTACCAGGTCACTTCCCGCGATAACCCCCAAAGTCCCTACACGTAGCATGCTATTAAACGTGGACATTATTAAAACAAAACCCACCGAAACACCCACTAACCCATCCTTAATTAATTGATGAATTTCCCCCGGTTGGGGGGGTGCCTTGTTTTTCTTATTAATTTATGACTATTTAAACTACCCTAATTAATTAAATTTTTAAAAGTTGTTTGTTAAAGATATTTTTAAATTAATATTAATTTAATTATAATAAATTAAACTTTTAAAAATATAATTAAAAATTTTAAATTTTTAAAAAAGTAAATTAAAAAAATTAACTAAAATAATTTCTTTTTAAAGGAAAATAAAGAAATAAACCAGGTTAGGCGCCCCCATTAATAAATTTTCCCCCAAAGCTTAAAGTACAGAATAGTAAGACCCTTCCCAAAAAAACAAAGAAGAAGAAAGAAAAAGAAACCCTAGAAAAAAGAAAAATATTAAAAAATATATTATAAATTAATATTTAAAAAAAATAAAATTTATTAAGAAATATTTTTTTTATTTTTTTTTATTTATCAAAATTATATACCTTCACAACCATAACCCACCCCCCCCACGCCCCCCAAACCCCCCCCAACCCCCACACAAAAAAGGGAACCCCCTTCACACCACCAAAACATAACACACCAAACCCAAGTAAGTCCCCTTAAGCGGAACCTGACCCAATTTGGGGGTTTACCCAGGGCGAAGAAATTTAAATCCTGCATTAACCTGGAGCGTTCCAGTCTGCGCTGTGGCTTAATAAAATGGATTTCGTTTTTGGGGCGTGGTTTGGGTTTTTTAAGCCCATTAAAAAGTTTTTGGTAAATACCTTTCTTAATATTTGTGTAACTTAAAAGTTACAATTTTTTCGTAAAAATACCCCATTGTTTGAAAGTCCCAATCTGTTTGGGTTAAAATAAACCCTGTTTTTTTAAGTTCCACCAGGTAACTCAAAGTTAGTGTTTTAAAAGTCCAATACCTTTTCACCACCCCCTGGGAACCTTTCTACTAACCGGGTTAGGACGGAAACTGAAGTTGGAAACCAACCCAAAAAATTTCCTGGTGAACTTAAAAATGGGACGTTGAAAGCGGGTTTTTGAAAATTTTTTTTATGCATACTCATCTGACCATTTTTGGGAAAATTCACACACACTCCCTTAATATTAAATTAAATTTGGGAGTAAAAATTTAAAAATATTATTTCCCAAAACAACCATACGTTCGTTCATTCATAACCCTATAACGTTCATCAAATCATGTAACCAAGGGGACTTCATATGATGGGTATATCAAATTGGCCCGGGGAAAATTTAAAACTAATTATTCCCAAAAGTCCCAAAACCATATATTATTGGTTTGTTTTAAAGCCTTTTTTTTAAATTATGGGTTTGCAAAAATTACCCAAAATTCATAAAAATTTTTCATAATTAAAAATCATTTTTAAAAAAAATTTAATTATAATAATTATTTTAATTTAATTATATATAATTATAATATAATTAATAATATATTATAAAATAAAATAATTATACATAATTAAATTTATAATATTAAAATATTAATCTATATTTTTGTTCTAGGAATTTCCTACTCACCCCGGGCAAATAAATCTTTTTACCCTTAGGGAATCATCACGAAATAGAAATACCCCTAAAAAAAAAAAAAAAAAAAAAAATTTAAATTAATTAATTTAAATTTAAATTTAATAAAATCTTTATTTATACCTTTATTTAATAAAAAATTTTAAATTTTACATGACCTAACCAAAAAACCCCCAACCATACACCAAACCCCAACCAACAACCACCCTAAAACGCTCAGTGGATGGACAGATCATCTCAGATCATGTTGGGGTTAGTGAACGTCGGGCTGAGTATTTTGAGCAGTTCTACCAGGTAGACCCTCTAACAGTTAGTTTGGATGCAAGTGGTATCACAATACCTGTGCCGGACCCACCCATCATCGAGGAACCTCCTACCGTAACGGAGGTTAGGATGGCGATTTCCTGAAGTGTGGGAAAGCCACAGGCATATGTGATATCCCTGCTGAACTGCTAAAGGCTGGGGGTGAACCTATGGCACGGGGTTTGCAAGCAATCTTGACTGCCATCTGGCAGTCTGGTACCATTCCCTCTGAAGCGAAGGTCACACTAGTCTATTCTGTCCTAGGATCCCCAGATAGAATCGCCGAAGTCTGGTCAGCTACAGAGAAGGAACTGGTAACACTACATTCATTGTTCCTTCGGGGAGAACCATCGTCTCAGTTCAGTGTTCATACCATTAAACAATGCTGCTTTCCATCGAGGATGGTTTTACGGGCTACTTTTCAACTATTGTGGCCTTTACTCAGTGTGCCTGTGGAGAGTTGATGTGTGTAGCTCGGGTATTCATTCATTAATGTTCTTTTCAAATTCCTGCTTTTATAATCCTTATGACTGGTGTTCTACAATGGCTCTTTGGCTCTCACTTTATCCAAAAAGGCGAAAATAACCCGAAGAGATCTCCATGATTTATCTATAAGCTTTTAATGAGACATCATTGTTCGATGCAATATATCTTTGTATTTAATAAATAATTTAGTTTTTATCATTATATACATATGTATATATATATATGTATATATATATATATATATATATATATATATATACATATATTAAGATTCGGAGTAATGAGTTTACTAGTAATTATTTTATAGTTTTTGTTTCGGCAATATCTCTCAGCTCTAGGCAGGGGTGAAATACCGACATAGCGTTTTCACGCGGTGGAGGGATTTTCATCTCGGATCCGTTTACAGCTAGGGAAGCATCTAGCCCTATAAAGGGATCCCTGGACAGAATAGATTAATGTGACCGGCCCTTGACCTGTTGAGGGGCGTGGTCATCCCTCTCTGGAAGGGGAAAGGGGATCGTTGGGACTGTTGCAACTACCGTTGCATTACTGTGCTCAGCATACCAGGCAAAGTTTTCGCCCACATTCTTCTGAAAGGGATCCGCGACCACCTACTAAGGCACCAGAGACCATAGCATTCTGGATTTACTCTTGCCAAGTCCACAACAGACCGTACCCTAGCACTTCGAGTAATTGTGGATCGCCGTCGTGAGTTCGGTCATGGGTTGCTTGCAGCCTACATCGACCTCAAGAAATGAAAATGTTGTGAAGTGTGGTGGGGGCCTGTCAACCTTCTCTCCTGTTAACTCAGGGGTGAGGCAAGACTGTGTCTTTGCCCAACACCATGGACTGGATAATGGGCAGAGCTACTACCCAAAGTCAGTGTGGAGCAACACTGCACAATATCAAGGTCTCAGACTTTGATTGATGATGTCGATGTTGATGATGTTGCCATCCTATCTGAGTCTCTAGAGTTACTGGTGGCGGCTCTTGATGCATTTAGCAATGAGGCAAAGCCCTTGGGCCTACAGGTCTCCTGGACCAAGACCAAGATTCAGGACTTTGGGGGCCTGTTAGGAGAACCCGTTCAGTCGATTCATGTTTGCGGTGAGGATCTTTGAAGTCACAGAGAGCTTTGCATACCTTGGCAGCGTAGTCCTTATCTCTGGGCTGTCAGATCAAGAAATCAGTTGACGAATTGGTCTGGCAGCAGGAGCCATGAACTCGATCATTAAGAGCATTTGGAGATGTCGGTACCTATGCAGAAGGACCAAGCTACGTATCTTCAAGGTCCTGATACTGCCAGTTTTGCTATATGGAACCGAAACGTAGACGCCATCTTGTGCCTTGTAGTCTCGTCTTGATGACTTGTGTAACAATTCTCTTCGCCGGATCATGGGGCACAGTTGGCAGGACCATGTGTCCAAACAAACTGCTGCACCGTGAGACTGTAACTTGCATAGTCCGTGATCGCCAACTCAGGTTAAATAGGCACCTAGATCGCTTCCCTGAGGATGACCCTGCCCATCAGGTTGTCTCTTTGCGAGACAACCTAGGTGGAGGATGTCCGAGGGACGACCTAGGAGGTCATGGCTTGGGAAGGTCGACGATATCTTCCGCGAGGAATTAGAGATGGCCCGAGGGCCTGCCTGGAGACTCGCCTCGAGGAATCCTCGTGGCTGGAAGCGAAGGATGGATGCAGCCATGCGCCAATGTCGGCGTTAGCCCCTTGATGATGATGGTGATGATATATGTATGTTTGTATGCGTATATATGTACACATACATACATATATATGATTATACACACACACACACACACACACACACACA
>NC_051388.1:49285419-49297919 GCF_015228065.2 Penaeus monodon | reverse complement strand
TAGGCGCGCACACACACACACACACACACACACACACACACACAACACACACACACACACACACACACACACACACACACACACACACACACACAACACACACACACACACACACACACACACACACTATTACTATATAATATATACGATCTTTTATTATTATCATCATTCAAAATTATCTGCCATATTAACATCTTTGGTCATAAGCGGCGGACCCTAAAAGTTAATCTGAAATCGATCGACATATAATTGAAAAAGTTAAAATAATAAGATTTATAATAAGATCAATAAATGAGTGAATAAAGGATAGCAAATATGCTTTGTTAATACAATTAGCTCCTGATAGAAAAAAACTTCTATACCACAGTCCCCTTAATTGTATACCATGGTTTTATGTACATTTGTGCTTGGTGTGAGAATACATTGCATTTTCCCAATACGTGGCTCCTGGTAATCGAAATAGGGCGTGTATATAATATATATGTTTTGTTTATTTATTTATTTTCTATTCCGGATTTCATACGTCGTAATTTCATGCCGGGTTTAGGTACAGAAACATAACACAATTTAAATATAAGAATACTATTAAGTTTTATCAATTATTCTAAGTACTGAAAGCATTCTTAACATTTTGTTTCACACATGCCACTATTAAAAGTTCAGAATTAAATGACTTCTAAAATCAAACATCAAAAGTTATCAATATGAACGGAATCTCAAATTATGTAAATTATTACTGATAAGCACGATATCAATATTTTTGATCACTAACAATTTCATGATATCTGCTCCTC
Organism: Penaeus monodon; assembly: GCF_015228065.2. Lineage (NCBI taxonomy): Eukaryota > Metazoa > Arthropoda > Malacostraca > Decapoda > Penaeidae > Penaeus > Penaeus monodon. The sequence continues at coordinate 49,297,125 of NC_051388.1, read as the reverse complement.
CAGAATAATTAGTTATGAACAAGAGCATTCATAAAAATAATCAATGGGTGTAAAATAATCGTGAATAGTATCTCCATTTAAGACTAGAAATCGCTGTCTGTCGTGACCTTTCTTTAAGGCGATACATTCCTTTTTCATTCATAAATGTATTTAATATGAAGAGCGATCTCGTGTAGCAATCTTGCTGACCTGCGTTCAAATCCCTCGCCTCCAGTGGATAGTAACCCCGGCCTTTTCTTGCAATTTAGTATGGGTAATTATGAAACACACAGCACGTCACACCAAGAATAGCCATTGCAATAAATGAAATTATTTTTTTTTATCATTAATTATTATTATTATCAAATAAAAGAAAAAAATCCGAATAATTTTAACCGTTCAATTATTTATCCTGCATAATTTTTCGAGAAGAATCGTGCTAAATCGTAAAAAAATCGAGAAAAGTCTGTAAATATGTGTATGAAGAGATTTTGGTCGAATTTTCAGTTTGTTTAAATATGATTTTACTCTCAATGAGTGTGTTACCCGATGAGGATGTTATACACACTCAGAATATATATTTTGGGCTACATTTTTATCACACATTTCGCTTCTATCACAGATCACCTATTTCATCAGTTGATGCTATTATTTGTTTTATATTACACGTACATTCCTCAGATAGAGATTTTGACATATATATGTCTATTAATTAAGACATTCCGAAGATTTTTTTTTATAACAGCTATAACCTTTGTCTGTGGGACGGAAGGAAATAAATTTGAACTGAATTGCGATACCTGTTACTCACTGTTGTGTACTGATGTACATGTTTAGTATCTACTATTATTGTTGTTATCGTTATTCCTCTTATTATTATGGTCATCATTATCATTATTATTATTGCTATTGCGGCAAAGGATAAATGACTAAAACCCCCCCTTGAATTAAAAGTAATTCTTTATATGCAACGAACATATTGACAACACTGGTTAAGATAATTCTAAATGCCAGTAGACGGGGCTCGTGGTCACAAATTTAAGGAATTCCAAGAGGGGAGACCATCGTTCCAAAAGTTGATGTAAATCCATGGTGTTCACAATACTTTAGCACCATTGTGTCAGTTACTAATACTTTCCTCAAGAAGTCGAAGTCTCTAAAGTTGTTGTTCATTTTATTAACCATTATTTTATTACTGAAAGCATGAATCTTTATAAATGGCTTTAAAAGGTAATGTTCACTGGAAGGGGAAATTAGATCACAAGAATCAAGGTTTTCTTGTTGGGATGGTATTTCCTGACGTCATTACATGGGCGGAGTTTTTCTTAGCCTTATATAAATGGAAGAATTCTCTTTCTTCTTCAGTCTCATCACATTCTCACTCCACAAACATGTCATTCAAGGCATGTCCTATGTATACATTATTCAAGAAGTTTCATATTTCCTTTCTTGGCTTCTGAAAGTCGTTAAACCTATGTATATAAAAAAAATCTTCACCTTAAAAATGATACTAATGATTGAAATACACTTCAGGTATTTGCACTGGCTGCCCTTGTGGTCGTCGCTATCGCTCGTCCAGATAGCCCCCCTACATATGGCTACTCTGCTCCTACACCCTCTTACGCACCCGCCAAGTACGACTTCAACTACGCCGTAAACGACCCACCATCTGGCAACGACTTCGGACATCAGGAAGCCCGTGATGGAGACAACACACAGGGATCCTACTACGTCCTTCTTCCCGACGGTCGTCTTCAGAGGGTAACCTACAATGTGAACGGAGATTCCGGTTACGTGGCTGATGTCACCTACGAGGGAGAGGCTCAGTACCCCACCCCAAAGGCCTCCTATGGTCCTCCTCAGCCTTCCTACAAGCCACCTACACCTTCCTATGCTTAAGGAACAGTACCAAGGATATTTATTGAACTCGTGTTTTTGTAAATACTAGATATTAAACCAGCAATCTTTATTTTTATTAGTTTTATATCCGATACACTATATTTTAGAAAACTTTTGTATCCCAGAAATCGGAATATTAAAAGTGCATATTTCTTCTTAGCTTACATAAGTTGAAAAATTTAATTATTGAGGCAAATGTTCCAATACAGCATCTGACGACTGACTGAATTACAGAAAAAGGAATCTGTGTTCCAAGCAACAAAAGCGACCGCCTTTGTTTTGCTGAATTTCCTTGTCGATCTTGTGCTGCAGAGGAAGTATAGAGAAAATATATATATGGAAATAAATTGAAGGTATTTCGCAATCAATGCTGGCCATAGTTTAAAATTCTTATGACAAACCCAAAGAAATAAAGCATACATATATCCGTGTGTATGTATGTATAAAAACACATTCATACATGCATATATATATATATATATATATATATATATATAAATATATATATATATATAAATATATATATATATATTGTCGTACATACGGATAGATGTGTGTGTATAAACACATATTTACACACACATATATATATAATATATATATATATATATATATATATATATATATATATATATATATATATAATATATATATACTGTATATACACATATATATGTATGTCTCTACACACACACACACACACACACACACATGAATTATATGTATATTTACATGAATATACATATATACATATGTATGTATGTATATATGTGTATATGTGTATGTATATGTGTGCACATATATACATTTGTATATATGTGTATGTATGTATGTCTGTATCTATATCTATCTATCTATCTTTATATATATGTGTGTGTGTGCATGCGTATACTTTTATATATATATATATATATATATATATATATATATATATATATATATATATATATGTGTGTTTACACACACACACACACACACACAGACATATGTATATCTATCTATCTATCTATATATATGTATGTATGTACATGTATATATTTATATATGTATATATATGTGTGTATGCACAAACACACACACACACACAGATACACACACACACACACACGCACGCACGCACGCACGCACGCACGCACGCACGCACGCACACACACACACACACACACACACACACACACACACACATAGTGTGTGTGTGTGTGCGTGTTTATACAAACATACACGATCACACACATATATGTGTGTGTGTGTGTGTGTGTGTGTTTGTACATGTATTTACACACTCATAAACGCATATATATTTAAATTTATATATATATATATATATATATATATATATATATATATATATATATGTGTGTGTGTGTGTGTGTGTGTGTGTGTGTGTGTGTGTGTGTGTGTGTGTGTGTGTGTGTGTGTGTGTGTGTGTGTGTGTGTGTGTGTGTGTGTGTTTACGTATGTGGTTGTGCGTGTTTAGGTATTTATACACATAGGCGCGCACACACACACACACACACACATGCAAACACATGTATATATATATATATGTATATACATGTCTTTGCATGTATGTATATGTATGTTATATATACATATACAGTATATATATATATATATATATATATATATATATATATATATATTGCTACGCCAGTGGGTCTTTGTCTCTGTGCGAAACATGTGTTTACATGAAGGGACCTGGGCAAACATGTCGCAGCTGGCTGTGAGCGGAGGAGCGGAGGAACAAGCCGAGAGACGGAGTTGGGCGCTGCTCCTGTGAAGACCTCGTGTGTGCCCTTGTGACCTGAGATAAACCTTGTGTTGCCCTGTTATAAGCTGTATTGTGCTGTGTGACATGCTGGTTTCCCCCCTGTATTGTGCCTATAGAAAAGTGTACGGGTAAATAACTTGTGTAAATAAAGGAAAGACTGTCAACGTGTGTTTATTTCGTGCCCTGCCTCGCGACTTGGCGTTTTCCCTCCCGGTGTTGTGGGACGCTGTGGTGCTCGGTGCCTCTTGGAGCTGTTCAAATATCACAAATCCCACTCCTGACACCATTTGTTACGCCGGTCCGCCTCGTCTCTCTGCCACCAACACAAGGCAGGCTAGGCAGACGGCGTGTTATATACAGGGTCGTGAACACTGAACAGCTCCAAGAGGCACCGAACACCACAGCGTCCCAGAACACCAGGAGAGGAAACGCCAAGTCGCGAGGCAGGGCACGAAATAAACACACGATGACAGTCTTTCCTTTATTTACACAAGTTATTTACCCGTACACTTTTCTATAGGCACAATACAGGGGGGAAACCAGCATGTCACACAGCACAATACAGCTTATAACAGGGCAACACAAGGTTTATCTCAGGTCACAAGGGCACACACGAGGTCTTCACAGGAGCAGCGCCCAACTCCGTCTCTCGGCTTGTTCCTCCGCTCCTCCGCTCACAGCCAGCTGCGACATGTTTGCCCAGGTCCCTTCATGTAAACACATGTTTCGCACAGAGACAAAGACCCACTGGCGTAGCAATATATATATATATATATATATATATATATATATATATATATATATATATATATATATATATATATATACTCTTATATATACATACATATCCAAATAACAAGTAAGATGATCTTCATGTCATATGTGGAGAAAAGAGCTTCGTAAGCATATAATTTCTTATTTCAAAACGACACAGCATAAGCTACTTTAGTCTAAAAGTTGGCTACGAGACATTATTAGCCAATGGAGGTCAACATATTTTAGCAATCTCTGTTCCGTCAATGTTTGATTGTCCATAATTCAGCTTACCTATTTTTTAAATCATACTCGCATACTTCAACTATAGATTTAGACATGGATGCCTGTTAAGACATTTGAAGTAGAAATCATGTTTTGAAGCAGAATTTGGTTTCATCTAATTTCATGTGGCTATAAACATACCATAATGAATCAGATCTAAATGACGATATCTTCACTTAGAAGTTTAGTATCTATCATTGTTGTTATTCCTCTGATTATGACTACGATCGGGATCATGATCATAATCATGACAACTTATGACAATTTATGAAAATATGTAAAGTTAAATATGCATATTGGTATTTTCTCAAACTTGCTACAACATTGAATCATAAAATACTCCATTAATAATGCGTCTTTTCTTATACATGCCACTACAGTTCAGCGTGCTTAGATACTTTGTTACATATTAAGGTAGGTGGTCAGTCCATTGGGATTAGTTTGTTAATTCCATTGTCTGTAATGATGCTTAACTATACTGCAGTTCTTAACCTCTTTACAAATACGCTTCCTCTAACTGCTGGGGCATAAGATAAATGAAACCCTCCTTTGATTTAAATGGAATTCTTTATAAGCAACAGATAATTCTAAATGCTAGTAGATGGGGCTCGTGGTCACAAATTTGAGGAACTCTAGGCAAAGAGGAGAGACCATCGTTCCAAAAGTAGATGTAAACCCATGGTGTTCATAATACTTAGCAACATTAGGTCAGTTACTAATACTTTCTTTTTATTATTATGAATCGTTATGAATGGGTTTAACACGTAATGTTCAAAGCGACATGTGAGCAACATTAGGTCAGTTACTAATACTTTCTTTAAGAAATCAAAGTCTCTAAAATTTTTGTTCATTTTAATAACCATTATTATTTTATTATTGAAAACATGAATCATTATGAATGGGTTTAACACGTAATGTTCAAAGCGACATGTATCAGCACTGGAAGGGGAAGTTAGATCACAAGAATCAAGGTTATCTTGTTGGGATGGCATTCCCTGACGTCATTACATGGGCGGAGTTTTTCTTAGCCTTATATAAATGGAAGAATTCTCTTTCTTCTTCAGTCTCATCACAGTCTCACTCCACAAACATGTCATTCAAGGCATGTCCTATATATACATTATTCAAGAAGTTTCATTTCTTGGCTTTTGAAAGTCGCTAAACTATGCATATAAAAAAAATCTTCACCTTAAAAATGATACTAATGATTGAAATATACTTCAGGTATTTGCACTGGCCGCCCTTGTGGTCGTCGCTATCGCTCGTCCAGATAGCCCGCCTACATATGGCTACTCTGCTCCCACACCCTCTTACGCACCCGCCAAGTACGATTTCAACTACGCCGTAAACGACCCACCATCTGGCAACGACTTCGGACATCAGGAAGCCCGTGATGGAGACAACACACAGGGATCCTACTACGTCCTTCTTCCCGACGGTCGTCTTCAGAGGGTAACCTACAATGTGAACGGAGATTCCGGTTACGTGGCTGATGTCACCTACGAGGGAGAGGCTCAGTACCCCACCCCAAAGGCCTCCTATGGTCCTCCTCAGCCTTCCTACAAGCCACCTACACCTTCCTATGCTTAAGGAACAGTACCAAGGATATTTATTGAACTCATGTTTTTGTAAATACTAGATATTAAACCAGCAATCTTTATTTTTATTAGCTTTATATCCGATACACTATATTTTAGAAAACTTGTATCCCAGGAATATTAAATCATATTTTTCTTAGCTACATAGTTAAAAATTTATTATGGTGTCATAATTAGTGCTGAATTACGAAAAAAATCTTCAACCCCCTTTAACCGTTTTAAGATATAGAAAAAATATATATAAAATGATATTTCGCAATCATGCTGGCCATAGTTTAAAATTTATGAAATAAGCATACAATATCCGTTGATAGCAAATTAATATATATTATCAATAAGAATTGTATTAAAACAAACAGTAACGTTGTTGCTGTTTTTGTAAGATTTTTGTCGTAAATAGGATATTTTGGATAAATAATATTTCACACACATTGTATATTAAATTTATAAAACATATAATATAAAATAATATATTTTTACTGTATATAAAATATATTATTCTCTACAAACAACAACACAAATAATTATATTTATATTTACATAAATATACATATATAATATGTATGTTATGTATATATATGTATATGTGTATGTATATGTGTGACAATATAACATTTGTATATAATTTATGTATGTATTCTGTATCTATATTATCTATCTATTTATATTGTGTGTGTTTGTCATGCGTATACTATATATGTCTCCACACACACACACACACACAACATATATTAATACTAATATATGTATATGTTGTTTTAACACAACACACACACAAAAACAGAATATGTATATTCTATTTATCTATCTATCTATTTATATTGTTGTATGTAACTTATATATATTATATATGTATATATATGTGTGTGTTACAACACACACACAAACACACAACAATACATACCACACACACAACAACAACACACAACACAAACACATAGACAACAACAACAGAACACGCACACACACACACGCACGCACGCACACACACACATATACGTGTGTGTGTGTGTGCGTGTTTATACAAACATACACGATCACACACATATGTGTGTGCGTGTGTGTGTGTGTTTGTACATGTATTTACACACGCATAAACGCATATATATATATATATATATATATATATATATATATATATATATATATATATATTTTTGTGTGTGTGTGTGTGTGTGTGTGTGTGTGTGTGTGTGTGTGTTTAGTATGTATGTACATGTATATACATATGTATATACATGTCTTTGCATGTATGTACATGTATGTTATATATACATATACAGTATATATATATATATATATATATATATATATATATATATATATATATAATATATCATATACAGTATATGTATATATATATATATATATATATAATATATATATATAAATATATATATACTCTTATATATACATATATATCCAAATAACAAGTATTCTCTAATCTGTTCCTATGATCAGGATGTTGATGGGAGTCTAGACAGAAATCTTTATAATGACATCTGTATTGTGGTGCTTATGATAAAACAGGGGTATAGTTGAATATCTATATTAAATTGGAAGTTTCAAGTCTGTGGTGCACTTGATAATGAAAGATCAGTGTAGCCAGTAATTGAGCTATTAGATGGATATTGCTAACAATCACACTCGTGATTAGTATTTCCCAGGTTTGACACGCTCATAAAAGCAGAAACTTCAAACGTAAAATTCAGACATGCAGTTATATAAAATCATCTGAGGGGAAAACTCGGTCACTTGCGGATCAAGGCAGTCTTGTTGGGATGATATTTCTTGACGTCATCAGATGGGCGGAGTTTTATTTCTGAAATTTGGTATAAATGGTAGTACTCTCTCTGCCGCCTTCAGTCTCATCGCAGTCTCTCTCCACTAACATGGCGTTTAAGGCATGTGCTATATATGTAGTATTCAAGAAGTTTATTGCACATTTCTTGATTTCTGAGTGTCACTAAACATACCAATGTCTTCACCTCATAAATGATACTAATGGTTGAAATATACTTCAGGTATTTGCACTGGCTGCCCTTGTGGTCGTTACCATCGCCCGACCAGATAGCCCACCTAGATATGGCTACTCTGCTCCTACACCCTCTTACGCACCCGCCAAGTACGACTTCAACTACGCTGTCAACGACCCACCATCTGGCAACGACTTCGGACATCAGGAAGCCCGTGATGGAGACAACACACAGGGATCCTACTATGTCCTTCTTCCCGACGGTCGTTTACAGAGGGTCACCTACAATGTGAACGGAGATTCCGGTTACGTGGCTGATGTCGCCTACGAGGGAGAGGCTCAGTACCCCACCCCAAAGGCCTCCTATGGTCCTCCTCAGCCTCCTACAAGCCACCCACTCCTTCCTATGCTTAAGAAACAGAACTAACGATATTTATTGAACTCGTGTCTTTGTAAATACTAGATATTAAAATGGCAATCTTTATCTTTAATAGTTTTTTATCCGGTATATGGTCTCAGTTGTAATTTAGAAAGAAAGTGTTTTGAATATTAAAAGTACGCATTCCTTCTTAGCTTGTTTTGTAAAAAATCTCTTTATTAAGAGAAATGTTTTAGTGTATCAATGGCGACTGACTGAAATACAGTCCAGCATTTTATTATGAAAAAAGAATCTGTATGTGATCTCTTGCTATGGAGGACCTATACTAGTTTGTTTTCACTGATGAAAAAAGAGCTTCGTAAGCACAAATTCATAGAGCTTCTTTTTACAGTATAGTCTTTATGACATAACTTTATTCGGAATAAATGATGTAATATGTATTAGGATGTAGTGGTGTTTTTTCATACATACATACACATATATATGTAAATATATAATTATACATATACACACAGAGTGAAGCATTACCTATGCTTGTGGAATGTTACTGTTTGGATGGCGCCGCGTATCTTATATAGAAGCAGTGGTTCTCTGCCAATCTAATAGGGTTGGATCATTTACAAATGCTTGTACGGAAAAAGTGCCATTTTCGTATGTCTTTTACAGTTTGAGTTGATTTTGTGGCTATAATGAGATGATTTTCACGTCATATGTGGAGAAAAGAGCTTCGTAAGCATATAATTTCTTATTTCAAAACGACATAGCAAAAGCTACTTTAGTCTAAAAGTTGGCTACGAGACATTATTAGCCAATGGAGGTCAACATATTTTAGCAATCTCTGTTCCGTCAATGTTTGATTGCCCATAATTCAGCTAACCTAATATTTTTAATCATATTCTCATACTCCAATTATAGATTTAGACATGGATGCCTGTTAAGACATTTGAAGTAGAAATCATATGTTTTGAATCAGAGTTTGGTTTCGTTTCATTTCATATGGCTATATATATAACATACTGAAACAGATCTAAATAACGATATCTGTTACTCACAGCAATGTATTAATGTAGTGTTAACTTCATTATTCTTCACTTAGAAGTATAGTATCTATCCTTGTTGTTGTTATTCCTCTGATTATGACTACGATCGGGATCATGATCATAATCATGATACAGCGATACAATACAGCGTCTGACGACTATGTACATGAATTACGGAAAAAGGGATGTGTATTTCAAGCAAAGATGACGACCGTCTTTGTTGTACCGAATTTCTGCTGCGGAGGAAATATAGAGGATATATAAGGACATAAATTGAAGATATTTCGTAATCAATGCCGGCCAAAGTTTAAAATTCCTATAACGAAACCCAAAGAAATAATGCACAGGCATGTACCCGTGTGTATGCATGTATATAAATAAATTCATGTATATACATTTATATGTATAAATATGTAAGCTGTGTATGCATAAAATATACTATAATTATTAATTATATATATATAAGAGTTATATATCTATATATATATATATATATATATATATATATATATATATATATATATATATATATATATATAATATATACTAATATTGTACTTATATTCATCGTGTACATGTGATACTAAACACACACACACCATGATATCAATATATAATACTTAACACCACATAGTATGTATGTGACAACACACTCTCTATTCTTCTTCCCTTTTAACGGTAGTTTCATGTCTGGAGCGCCGTGGTCCAGCATGAGACTTAATTGGAGTTTTCATGTTAGTGATCTCTTGGAGTGAGTACGTTAGATAGGGTCCCCAGTTCTTTCACGAGAATCCATATTACCTTTTTAGGTAATCATTCTTCTCTATTTTTCCGGGTTGGCACCAGCACTTGACTTGGGCCTGGCTTGGCCACCCAGTGAGCTAGGTAATGAGACAATCAGGTGTAAGTTCCTTAGCCCAAGGGAAAAACGCAGCCGCCGTGTGACTCGAAAATCGAATTCAGTATTCCTTGTTCGTGTACAGTCTTGAAGTCGATGCTTTCAACTTTTCGGACACACGCGCACCCTTTATACAACACACATATTTGTTGCACACACACACATAAATATGCATACACATATATACATATGTATGTATATGTATTATGTATGTATATGTATGTATACCTGTATATCTAAAGATGTATGTCTGTATACCTGTATATCTAAAGAATGATGTGTGTGTGTGCGTGCGTGCATTTAATATATATACATATACGCACAAACACACACACGCATATATATATACATATATATACATATAATTATATATACATATACATTTATATATATATATATATATAAATATATATATTATATATATATATATATAATATATATAAAAAATATACAAATATAATATACTGTATACACAAGTCACACACAATTCATTATAAGATATAATGTATACACAACAATATGATTTGATGATATTATGTTATTATTTGATGTATTGTGTGTGTGTGTATGTATACATTAACACATATAACACATATTAAACGACAGTGTGTAGATTGCGTTAATAGACTACACAAACACACACACATGCGTATATATTGTGTGTATCATGTACATGTGTGTGTTTATGTGTTTATGGTGTAGATGTGTGTGTATGTTGTATTGTATACCTTGATAAATATAAGACACAGTATAGTACCTATGTATTGATAGTAGTGAAGTTTGAAGTGTGTGATGCATTTTATAATGAAATATCACTGTAGCCAGTAACTGAGCTGTTGATTGACATTGCTAACAATCGCATAAGTGTTAGGTCTCATGATTAGCATTTTTCAATTTGACACGCTCATAAAAGCATGACCTTTAAACGTAAAATTTAGACATGCAGTTATGTAACATCATCAAAGGGGAAAACTGGGTCACATGCGGATCGAGGCAGTCTTGTTAGGATGATATTTCTTGACGTCATCAGATGGCTATCGCTCGTCCAGATAGCCCACCTACATATGGCTACTCTGCTCCTACACCTTCTTACGCACCAGCCAAGTACGATTTCAACTACGCTGTCAAC